>NC_092160.1:6805000-7105000 GCF_045791955.1 Oncorhynchus clarkii lewisi | reverse complement strand
AAACCAGCCAGACGGTAGTAAAAAGGTAGAGATGGTTTTACAGAAGCCAATAGATCGAGAGGAACAAGAAAATATTAAATTAGTGCTAACAGCAATGGATGGAGGCGAGCCTAAGATGACTGGGACGCTGCAAATCCATGTCACAGTACAAGACGCGAATGACAATGCTCCGGTTTTTACCCAGGAGATTTACAAAGCCACGGTTGTGGAGAATTCTCCTAAAGGAGCCGTGTTAACTACTGTCAGTGCATCTGATGCGGACAAGTGGTCTAATAGTCTTGTTACCTACTCTTCATCAAGTGGCACCGCCGGTGTATCGGATTTGTTTGAGTTAGACCATGACAGCGGCGAATTGAAATTGATTGGTCATATAGATTATGAAAAACAAAAACATTATCAAATATTTATTGAGGCAAAAGATCAGGGAGGTCTTTCAGACTCAAGTAAAATAATTATAGATGTTAGTGACATGAATGATAATAGTCCTGTTATCAATTTGATTTCCAAATCAAGTTCAATACCAGAGGATTCCCGTCCGAACACAGTAATAGCTATGATGAGCGTGAACGACCCTGATGCAGAAAGTAATGGTAAAGTTCACTGTGGCATAAATGAGAACGTCCCATTCACTATTAAATCAACATCTAACGCCTTTTACAGTCTAGTAACGGATAGCGACTTGAACCGAGAGAGAGCCTCTGAGTATAACATCAGTGTGACGTGCTCTGATGAGGGCGTGCCCTCGCTCTCCAGCAGCGTCACTCTCACCTTACAGATATCAGATGTGAATGACAACGCGCCTGTTTTTGAGAGGAGCTCATATGAGGCCTACATTATAGAAAACAACACACCGGGCCTCTCTATCTTCACAGTGAAAGCCAGTGACGTTGACTGGAACCAGAATGCCCGTGTTTCTTACATACTGGAGGACTCCTCGGTTAACGGAGTGCCCGTTTCCTCATATGTGTCCGTTAGTGCTGATAGTGGAGTCATCCATGCAGTGCGCTCTTTTGACTACGAGCAGATCAAGGATTTCCAGTTCCGCGTAAAAGCGCAGGATGGAGGCTCCCCTCCACTCAGTAGCAATGTGACTGTGAAAATACTGATCCAGGACCAGAATGACAACGCACCTCAGGTTCTGTACCCAGTCCAGACTAGCAGCTCTCTGGTGGCTGAAATGGTGCCTCGTTCAGCAGATGTGGGCTATCTTGTGACTAAAGTGGTGGCTGTTGATGTGGACTCTGGACAGAATGCCTGGCTCTCGTATAAACTGCAGAAAGCGACAGACAGGGCGCTGTTTGAAGTGGGTTTACAGAATGGAGAAATAAGAACCATACGCCAAGTCACTGATAAAGATGTTGTGAAACAAAGGCTCACTGTTGTAGTGGAGGACAACGGGCAGCCCTCTCGTTCAGCTACAGTCAATGTTAACGTGGCGGTGGCGGACAGTTTCCCTGAAGTGCTCTCGGAGTTCACTGACTTTACGCACGACAAGGAGTACAATGACAACCTGACTTTGTACTTAGTCTTGGCTCTGGCTGTAGTCTCTTTTTTCTTTATTGTGTCCATCATAGCCATCATGTCAGTGAAATGCTACAGATGGAGACGTGAGCGCATGTTTTACAAATCCAACGGGAATCTCCCAGTTATTCCGTATTACCCGCCCCTTTACGCAGACGTAGGTGGCACTGGGACACTGAGACACGTATATAATTACGAGGTATGTGGAACTACTGACTCCAGAAAGAGTGATATGAAATACGTCAGACCTTGCAGTCAGAGCATCATTAGTCTGGACGGAACTCAGACTCTCCCCCACGCGCAGAGGGACACACTGATCAATGATAATGAGGCTAACCAGGTGAGCATGATCAACTGGCTCTCATAACCTCAGAATATGAAGGATGTCACTGATTCTCATTTCATAACCTTACACTTCAATGATTTCAAACATGTATTCAATAATTGGCTGCAAAGAGATCTTTCTATACTTGGGAGAGTACTTCTGTCCAAGGCAGAGGGACTGTCTCGTTTTGTGTACCCCTCATTATCGTTATGTGTAAATCCTGCTACTTGTAAAGAGATCAATAAGACCTTTCTTGACTTCATCTGGAAAAATAAGTCTCACAGCCTAAAAAAGTCCTAGAAGAGTTGGATTTTGTTGACATAAATAACACTTTCAAGATAAACTGGTTGAAAAGATGTTTGATCAATACTGATTCAATATGGTATTTCATTCCAAATCATGTGATAAGTTGGGAGGGCTTCAAATTTTACTGAAATGTAATTATATTCCTGAAAGAGTACCTGCTAAATTGGCTAGGTTTCACCAACAATCTTTAGTGGCCTGGAAAATATGTTTCCTGCACAATTTTTCCCCACATAAAGCTCCTTTGTGGAATAATTCAGACATGACTGTAAAGAATAAGTCATTATTCTACCCCAGCTGGCATGAGAGGAATATGGACTTTGTCCTTGATGTTTTCAACAACAAGGGCAATATTCTCACATATGAACAGTTTATGACAATGAAAGACTTTCTAGTACCTTTCAGAGAGTTTATTTATGTGATCAAAGCTTTTCCCAGTGGCCTAACTACACTAGTGAAAACTCATCTTAGCTTTGGTAATGATCACAACGTTTATCCAGAACTCAGATTGGAAGGCGTGGGCTTACTTGAGAAATCTCATTGTAATAAATATATAAGACAAATGATTCATTCACAAAAAGAAAAAAAAAACACTTCAATGATTTCACAAGCAAATGTTACTATGGTTCTGTTGCCCTGTGGTTATATTTCAAATATTGAGCAGTGGGCTTCACTCTAGAATGTCTGAGCTGTGTTTCCTATGGATTTGATTAGTTCAACACTCTGACAGCTTTCCGTTGTGATCATGCCAGTATTGCGAATTCAGTGATAGTGCATAATGGCCTAATTGTAACCAGCATACAGTTCATGCTCAATAACCACCAGTTACTGTGTTGTGCATAACAGCTCATACATAAAAGTAAATGGTCACTGTCATCGTGCCTTTATAAAAGTGCATACGTATTTGGTTTTTGGATATGCGTATATTACGCATGGTTGGCGAGCGTATGTGCTTTGCATATTCTGTGTGTACTTTACACTCCTGAACTCAGAGGGCCGCTGTTGGTCATTGTGTTGCAGATTTGCAGTAGTACCTCCACCATCATCTCGATATATTGGAGAGGGAAAGCGCTGAGAAAGCGATATTTTTTATTAGCGCGGAAACTAATGGAATAATACAGAGTTCTTTGCGGATTATAATATGTCAAATCAAATCAAATCAAATCAAATTTTATTTGTCACATACACATGGTTAGCAGATGTTAATGCGAGTGTAGCGAAATGCTTGTGCTTCTAGTTCCGACAATGCAGTAATAACAAGTAATCTAACTAACAATTCCAAAACTACTGTCTTGTACACAGTGTAAGGGGATAAAGAATATGTACATAAGGATATATGAATGAGTGATGGTACAGAGCAGCATAGGCAAGATACAGTAGATGGTATCGGGTACAGTATGTACAAATGAGATGAGTATGTAAACAATATGTGTGTTGTTTGATATTGTAGAGAAAATGTCGGACAGAACAATGACACGGCAAGTACTGTTGTTTATCTCGGTCCTCTCTCTCAGTTCAGTGCACGGGCAGGTCAGTTACTCCATTCCAGAGGAAATGGCGAAAGGCTCTTTAATCCGTAACATAGCACAGGATTTGGGTTCAGATAGTAAACTACATAAATCAGGCGTAGCTCGTATTCATACTGGAGACAGCGTAGAACACATCGAGTTAAAGAAAGAAAGAGGAGTTCTCCTCATCAAAGAGAGACTAGACAGTGAAGCGCTCTGTGGACAGATAACGCCTTCACACATCGTTGTTGAGCAGTGGTGATTTGAGCATGTGTATCTTGGTGGGGAAAACTCCCCAACATTTTTTTAGACTCATGCCAGCAAAGCCACCCCACAACAAAATACTAAACAATACATTATTTGCACTATAGCGGTGACAAACGGGGCCTACAATCTGTTGGGGCCTACGTAAAGCTGTCCCAACAGCAGGGCTTTCTTTTCAGCACCATGGAGTGAATCCTTACCGCTGTTACACCTGGCTGTCAGCGGAGCCTTGTCTGGCAGCGAAACAGTTCATTCTGCCTCATTTACTGCCTTTAGAAAAAACATAGCTGATATGTCGGACTTGCTTAAACAAACGTGGATTCTACTGACAATTGAGATGTATAAACTATGGCATAAGAGGACGACAAGCGGATAAGAGCCAATCTGTAATTTCAATTAAGACGTTAATGAGCAAGCAAGGACAGACATAGTCAATTTAACTATTTGTTATGCACTTTGGAAATGTACAGCGACAGAATTCAGAACATGGGCCGTTCGTACTGTGTTCTACCTGTACTCCAAGTCAGAACCGTAGGATAAATAAAGGGGGCATGTAAGTAGACAATGAAAGCTAATACAATATTCGATGATGACCATTTCTCTAAAACAGGCGATAGGCTACATGTGCACCACCAACAGCTAACAGCTTACTACACAACATACACTTAGTATTACTTTCTTAGCTACAGTATACATATCTCCCTGGCATATTACATTATTTATACAACAGCATTCAAAACATTTTTGGACTCACCTTGTTGTGCTGTGCTCACTTGAACAGGAAGGTGGCTCGGCGGTCCTTTGTGGGCAAATTTTGTTATCAAACTTTATCATCAAGTCTGGCATTCTTTGGATTTATGGTGCTTTCAAGACAACTGGGTACTCTGAAAAAACTAGTTTGAATCATGACGTCAGTGATCTTCAGATCGGAGCTCTAGAAAGAGGCCCCAGTTCCCGACTTGGAATTCAGAGATTGGATGACCGTTCAAAACGTATTTTCCCAATCGGAGATCATTTTTCTTCGAGTTCCCAGTTGTCTTGAACTACCTGATGTCGGATATTTCCCAGTTCCTAGTTTCCACTTGTTTTGAACGCGGCAGAAGTCATGCTGGATTGACAGCATGGCCAATGTTGAATGTTTATCCTTTTAAGCTTGGAAAAGAGACACATTTAAACCCATACTTGGACCACACACCCACTCCACGCTTGCAGTTAGCCACTGACTCATTCCAAACCACTCATTGTTGAATTTGCGATTTCCAACTTGTTGTGTAATGTTTATGTCCAATGGCCAAAGAGCACCGATATGTTTATCTATTCTATCTAATTTATCTTCATATAACAACGATTGAAAAGGATTTGCCAGTAGATTGTCGACTTGATTCATAATAATGACTCTTAGCTTGCTAGCTAAGATTTTGAAAGTATGACGTTGACATGATCAGTCCTTTCAAATCTACGATAGATATGTGATTTGACGTCATTTTATCTGTGGCCAATGACCTTGAGCCTTCTTGTATTTAACTTCTAATGTAACTCTATGGCAGCATTCAAGGGGCTTACATTTTCCAACTCTCCCGGTAGAGAGCATTACTAACCCCTACGCTCCGTATTTTCCGCTGGCATGTCCCACCACCACAGAAAGCACTGAGCTAGGCTGAAAGACCTGCATTTTGGAGGTGCCTTACTCACGAAAGCAAAAAAGAGAATATGTTTGTATGTGGCTTTGTTAACTCAATTATTTATTTATTTACATTGTTAATGCCAAAATAACATGCAAAACAGGCAACCAAGAAAAAACTGATGGGGCTCACTGAATGATGGGTTGCCACTGTTCTGGAGAACCCCGTGGAGTTGTTTTGAATAACTGTAGAGATCACAGATATCAATGACAATGCTTCCAGTTTTAACATGAATGAGAAACCTTTTGAAATCAGCTGTGATTTCATCTAAATTCGAGTGTAAGAAAGCATGGTATCCAGACAGGTTTAAATGGTCTTCAAAGCTACTCGCTGAAACCCACAGACAATTTTGTCTTGAAACTCGAAAATCAGGTCGACGGGTGTAAAAAAATGTTTTTTTTTACAGAAACCTTTAGATCGAGAGGAACAGGTGTCTTTAGTCTTAACTTCTATAGATGGATGAGAGCCTCGGCTGTTTGGTACTGGGCAGATACACGTCACTGTTTTAGATGCAAACAACAATGCTCTGGTTTTTAGCAACCGGATTTTAAGGCAACTATTACAGAGAATTCCCCCAAAGGAACCTATTTGACGACAACTAATACATCGATTGCAGACAAAGGCTCAAATGCTCAAGTGTCTTATTCCATATCGAATAATATGGATAGTGTATCAGACATGTTTCATATACATGCAAATGGAGAGGTGATATTAGTCTGCAAGGTTGACTTTGAAAAAGCCAAACATTACCAAATAGATTTCGAAGCAATAGACAATGGTGGTCTATCAGATTCCAGTAGGGTAATAGTTGATGTTATCGATATCAATGACAATGCTCAAGTAACCAGTGTACTTTCGAAATCTAGTTCAATACCAGAGGACTCAATTCAAAATACGGTTATAGCTATGTTCAGCGTCCACGATCCTGACTCTGATAGTTACAGTCAGTTACACTGTGGTATAAATGAAAATATCCCAGTAACTATTAAATCTACATCAAATGTTTTTTTTACAGCCTATTAAGACACAGTGACTTGGACACTAAGCCTCGCTCTCCAGCAGCGTCTCTCTCACCTTACAGATATCAGATGTGAATGACAACGCGTCTGTCTTTGAGAGGAGCTCATATGAGGCCTACATTATAGAAAACAACATACCTGGCCTCTCTATATTCACAGTGAAAGCCAGAGACGCTGACTGGAACCAGAATGCCCGTGTTTCTTACATACTGGAGGACTCCTCGGTTAACGGAGTGCCCGTCTCCTCATATGTGTCCGTTAGTGCTGATAGTGGAGTCATCCATGCAGTGCGCTCTTTTGACTATGAGCAGATCAAATATTTCCAGTTCAGCGTAAAAGCGCATGATGGAGGCTCCCCTCCTCTCAGTAGCAATGTGACGGTGAAAATAATGATCCAGGACCAGAACGACAACGCGCCTCAGGTTCTGTACCCAGTCCAGACTAGCAGCTCTCTGGTGGCTGAAATGGTGCCTCGTTCAGCAGATGTGGGCTGTCATGTGACTAAAGTGGTGGCTGTTGATCTGGACTCTGGGCAGAATTCCTGGCTCTCATATGAACTGCAGAAAACGAGAGACAGGGCGCTGTTTGAAGTGGACTCAAAGAATGGGGAAATAAGAACTATACGCCAAGTCAGTGATAAAGATGCTGTGAAACAAAGGCTCACTTTTGTAGTGGAGGACAACGGGCAGCCCTCTCGTTCAGCTACAGTCAATGTTAACGTAGCGTTGGCGGACAGCTTTCCTGAAGTGCTCTCGGAGTTCACTGACTTTTACGCGTGGCAAGGAGTACAATGACAACCTGCCTTTTCACTTATTCTTGGCTTTGGCTAAAGTCTAATTTATGTTCATCACGTGTTTAGTGGTTATTATATCAGTGAAAATATACAGATGGAGACAGTCCCGCATCCTCTATCATTCCAATCTCCCGGTTATTCCGTATTATCCACCACGTTACGCAGACACTTTGGGGACAGGAACTCTACAGCACGTGTACAATTACGAGGTGTGCAGGACGACTGACTCCAGAAAGAGTGACTGTCAGTTCGCCAGACCCTGTAGTCAGAACGTACTGATAATGGACAGTTCTACAGGGACGATGCAGCGGATGCAGAACGAACAGAACATCCTGGATGAACCAGACTCCCCAATAGAGGTCTGTTAAATTAGAGTCATTATCTTTTCCATAAAACTATATGTTTCATGTGTCTGTCTAAATGCATCGGCGATTTTATCTGTTTAAAATCTAGTCTGTGTCGTACCTGGGGACTTTCCATTTTCAGAGATCCTCTTCCTTCTACTTATGGGGCCATTTCAGCACCATGGTCATGGACAGCGGCTCTTGGCAAATAGGTAGCCAGTACTTTCCTAAGGTAGAATATTTCCATGCAACGTGTATTTCATTAGAACTTGTTTGTAAACATCTCACTGACCTTGTTTTGCCATATATACATTGGCTTATATGTTGATATAATAGTAGTACGGTATTTTATCGTTTGTAAACTCAAACCTTCCCAATTATGTTGTACTGTTTTTATTTTATGTAGTTTAGTGCATTGAACTCAGAGGGACGCTGTTGGTCAGTGTGTTGCTGTTTTAGAGCAGATTTGCAACAGTACCTCCCCCATCATCTCGATATGTTAGAGAGAGAAAGATAGGCACGCAGATCCGCACGCAGAGCGCTTTAGTCCGGGCTATAGAGAACATCGAGACACCGAGCTGCGATTCTTTTGTTACATAGTTGTGGAGTTTGGGCACGTTTTATTTTGATGTTTTTCACTGGAATCTAATGGAACATTATAGACTTCTTTGCGGATTATAGCGTTTGTATTGTTTCATGGTGAAGGGAAAATGCGGCATAGAACAATGACACGGCAAGTACTGTTGTTTATCTCAGTCCTCTCTCTCAGTTCAGTGCACGGGCAGGTCAGTTACTCCATTCCAGAGGAAATGGCGAAAGGCTCTTTAGTCGGTAACATCGCGCAGGATTTGGGTTTAGATATAAAAAGACTGAAATCAGGTAAAGCTCGTATTTATACTGGAGACAGCGCAGAATACATCGAGTTGAATAAAGAAAGGGGAGTTCTCCTTATCAAAGAGAGAATAGACCGTGAAGCGCTCTGCGGACAGACGACGCCTTGTGCACTGCATTTCCAGCTAATTCTGGTGGACCCGATGGAATTTTACAGCATTATCGTTGAGGTAACCGATGTAAACGATAATTCTCCGGTTTTCAAAAAGAGTGAAATGAAATTCAGAATTAGTGAGTCGGCCGTTACTGGAGCGAAATTCGTGTTAGAGAGGGCGATGGATCTGGATGTTGATATTAATGGCCTCCAAAGCTATTCACTAAAACCGACCGATAATTTCACCTTGAAATTACAAACCCAGCCTAATGGCGGAAAGACAGTAGAAATGGTTTTACAGAAACCTTTAGATCGAGAGAAACAGGAGCATTTGTCTTTGATATTAACCGCAATAGATGGAGGTGAGCCTCAGATGTCTGGAACAGTGCAGATTCATATCACTGTACTAGACGCCAATGATAATGCACCTGTTTTTACACAGGGAATCTACAAGGCTACCCTAAGAGAGAACTCGGCCAAAGGCACAGTTGTAGTATCAGTCAGTGCATCAGATAATGATCAAGGTTCTAATGGTAAAGTATCATATTCGATTTCCAATTCCCTCGACGATGTGTCTGAATTGTTTGAAATGAACGTGGACAATGGTGAAGTTAGACTAATAGGAAATATTGATTATGAAAAGGCACGACAATATCAGATACATGTACAGGCCAGTGATGACGGGGGGCTCACCGAATCGTGTAAAATCATGGTCGAAGTCCTTGATACAAATGACAATATACCAGCCATTAATGTGATGTCGAAGTCTAGTGCCATATCGGAAGACATAAAACTTGGTACGGTTGTGACTATGATGAACATTCAAGACCCAGACTTCGGTGAAAACGGCAAAGTTCAGTGCTCAATAAACGAGAACATTCCCTTTGCGATGAAATCAACGTCGAATAATTTCTTTACTGTAGTAACTGACAGTGACTTGGACCGAGAGAGAGCCTCTGAGTATAACATTAGTGTGACGTGCTCTGATGAGGGCGTGCCCTCGCTCTCCAGCAGCGTCACTCTCACCTTACAGATATCAGATGTGAATGACAACGCGCCTGTCTTTGAGAGGAGCTCATATGAGGCCTACATTATAGAAAACACCACACCGGGCCTCTCTATATTCACAGTGAAAGCCAGAGACGCTGACTGGAACCAGAATGCCCGTGTTTCTTACATACTGGAGGACTCCTCGATTAACGGAGTGCCCATCTCCTCATATGTGTCCGTTAGTGCTGATAGTGGAGTCATCCATGCAGTGCGCTCTTTTGACTACGAGCAGATCAAGGATTTCCAGTTCCGCGTAAAAGCCCAGGATGGAGGCTCCCCTCCTCTCAGTAGCAATGTGACTGTGAAAATAATGATCCAGGACCAGAATGACAATGCGCCTCAGGTTCTGTACCCAGTCCAGACTAGCAGCTCTCTGGTGGCTGAAATGGTACCTCGTTCAGCGGATGTGGGCTATCTTGTTACTAAAGTGGTGGCTGTTGATGTGGACTCTGGACAGAATGCCTGGCTCTCGTATAAACTGCAGAAAGTGACGGACAGAGCGCTGTTTGATGTGGGCTTACAGAATGGGGAAATAAGAACTATACGCCAAGTCAATGATAAAGATGCTGTGAAACAAAGGCTTGTTGTTGTAGTGGAGGACAACGGGCAGCCCTCTCGTTCAGCTACAGTCAATGTTAACGTGGCGGTGGCGGACAGCTTCCCTGAAGTGCTCTCGGAGTTCACTGACTTTACGCACGACAAGGAATACAATGACAACCTGACTTTTTACTTAGTCTTGGCTTTGGCTGTAGTCTCATTTCTGTTCATCACATGTTTAGTGGTTATTATGTCCGTGAAAATATACAGATGGAGACAGTCTCGCATTCTCTATCATTCCAATCTCCCGGTCATTCCGTATTATCCACCGCGTTACGCTGACACTTTGGGGACAGGAACTCTACAGCATGTGTACAATTACGAGGTGTGCAGGACGACTGACTCCAGAAAGAGTGACTGTCAGTTCGCCAGACCCTGTTGTCAGAACATACTGATAATGGACCCCAGTTCTACAGGGACGATGCAGCGGATGCAGAACGAACAGAACATCCTGGATGAGCCAGAGTCCCCAATAGAGGTCTGTTATATTTAAATAATTTTTATTTTCCATGAAACTGTATGTTTCATATATGTCTATATGTAGGCTATCTGTGATTTCACCTGTTTGAAATCAAGTATGTATACCTGGCAAGTTTCAATGGTCATAAATGCTCTATATTCCACTAATGTGTGGTCATTTCATCACCACGGGGTTGGACAGCGGTGGTTTGCAAATAATCCGAATTTCAATCAGTGAGCCTGCAGTTTTCTAAAGTAGCAGTTTCACTCAACGTGTATTATGTTTAGACCTTGTTTGTTCACATCTCATTGACATATTGGTTTTCATTTATCATTAATACATTGGCCTGTTTGTGTTGTTAGCATAGTTGTACTGTGTTTTATAGCTTGGAGACTCAAATTTTCCCAAGTGTGTTGGAAAGTTTTTTTTTTTTTTTTAAGTATATCAGTAGTTCAGTGGTTTGAACTCAGAGGGACGCTGTTGGTTAGTGTGTTGCAGTTCCATAGCAAATTTGTCGCAGTACCTCCCCCATCATCTCGATATATTAGACAGAGACAGAGCGGCACACAGAGCGCACAGTCCGGTTTACAGAGAACACTAATACCAAGATACAGAGCTGCCATTCTCTTGTTCCAAAATGGTTTATTGTTGAGTCGTTTACCTTTGATGTTTTGAACTAGAAACGAATGCAATATTACTGACTTCTTTACGGATTTATAACCTGCTTGTTGTTTCATGGTGAAGTGAAAATGTCGGACAGAACAATGACACGGCAAGTACTGTTGTTTATCTCGGTCCTCTCTCTCAGTTCAGTGCACGGGCAGGTCAGTTACTCCATTCCGGAGGAAATGGCGAAAGGCTCTTTAATCGGTAACATCGCGCAGGATTTGGGTTTAGATATAAAAAGACTGAAATCAGGTAAAGCTCGTATTTATACTGGAGACAGCGCAGAATACATCGAGTTGAATAAAGAAAGGGGAGTTCTCCTTATCAGAGAGAAAATAGACCGTGAAGCGCTCTGTGGACAGACTACACCTTGTGCACTAGATTTCCAGATCATTCTGGAAAACCCGATGGAATTTTATAGCATCACAATTGAGGTAACCGATGTAAACGATAATGCACCTGTTTTCATAAAGAGTGAAATGAAATTCAGAATTAGTGAGTCGGCCGTTACTGGTGCAAAATTTGCGCTAGAGAGGGCGATGGATCTGGATGTTGATATTAATGGCCTCCAAAGCTATTCACTAAAACCGACCGATAATTTCATCCTGAAACTACAAAACCAACCTGATGGCGGAAAGACAGTGGAAATGGTTTTACAGAAACCTTTAGATCGAGAGAAACAGGAGCATTTGTCTTTGATATTAACCGCAATAGATGGAGGTGAGCCTCAGATGTCTGGAACAGTGCAGATTCATATTACTGTACTAGACGCCAATGATAATGCACCTGTTTTTACACAGGGAATCTACAAGGCTAGCCTAAGAGAGAACTCACCAAAGGGCACAGTTTTAATTTCTGTCAGGGCGTCTGATTCTGATCAAGGTTCCAATAGTAAAATACGTTATTCGATTTCGAATTCACAGGATGGTAATCACGAATTGTTTGAAATTAATGAGGATGACGGTGGGGTGAGATTAGTAGGAAATATTGATTATGAAAAGGCTCGACAATATCAAATACATGTACAGGCCAGTGATGATGGAGGCCTCACCGATTCTTGTAAAATCATGGTGGACGTCGTTGATGAAAATGATAACAAACCAGCTATTAATGTGATGTCGAAGTCTAGTGTTATATCAGAGGACATTAAAGCTGGTACTGTTGTGACAATGATAAACATTCAAGATCCAGACTCAGGTGAAAATGGCAATGTCCAGTGCGCGATAAACGAAAACATTCCTTTTATAATGAAATCGACATCTGTTAATTTCTTTACTGTAGTAACAGACAGTGACTTGGACCGAGAGAGAGCCTCTGAGTATAACATCAGTGTGACGTGCTCTGATGAGGGCGTGCCCTCGCTCTCCAGCAGCGTCACTCTCACCTTACAGATATCAGATGTGAATGACAACGCGCCTGTCTTTGAGAGGAGCTTATATGAGGCCTACATTATAGAAAACAACACACCGGGCCTCTCTATATTCACAGTGAATGCCAGAGATGATGACTGGAACCAGAATGCCCGTGTTTCTTACATACTGGAGGACTCCTCGGTTAACGGAGCGTCTATCTCCTCATATGTGTCCGTTAGTGCTGTTAGTGGAGTCATCCATGCATTGCGCTCTTTTGACTACGAGCAGATCAAGGATTTCCAGTTCCGCGTAAAAGCGCAGGATGGAGGCTCCCCTCCACTCAGTAGCAATGTGACTGTGAAAATAATGATCCAGGACCAGAACGACAACGCACCTCAGGTTCTGTACCCAGTCCAGACTAGCAGCTCTCTGGTGGCTGAAATGGTGCCTCGTTCAGCAGACGTGGGCTATCTTGTCACTAAAGTGGTGGCTGTTGATATGGACTCTGGACAGAATGCCTGGCTCTCGTATAAACTGCAGAAAGCGACAGACAGGGCGCTGTTTGAAGTGGGTTTACAGAATGGAGAAATAAGAACTATACGACAAGTCAATGATAAAGACACTGTGAAACAAAGGCTCACTGTCGTAGTGGAGGACAACGGGCAGCCCTCTCGTTCAGCTACAGTCAATGTTAACGTGGCAGTAGCTGACAGCTTCCCTGAAGTGCTCTCGGAGTTCACTGACTTTACGCACGACAAGGAGTACAATGACAACCTGACTTTGTACTTAGTCTTGGCTCTGGCTGTAGTCTCTTTTTTCTTTATTGTGTCCATCATAGCCATCATGTCAGTGAAATGCTACAGATGGAGACGTGAGCGCATGTTTTACAAATCCAACGGGAATCTCCCAGTTATTCCGTATTACCCGCCCCTTTACGCAGACGTAGGTGGCACTGGGACACTGAGACACGTATATAATTACGAGGTATGTGGAACAGCTGACTCCGGAAAGAGTGATTTGAAATACGTCAGACCTTACAGTCAGAGCATCATTAGTCTGGACGGAACTCAGACTCTCCCCCACGCGCAGAGGGACACACTGATCAATGATAATGGGGATAACCAGGTGAGCATGAACAATCGGCTCTCATAACCTCAGAATATTAATGATGTCACTGTTTTTCGTTTCATAATCTTACACTTCAATGATTTCACAAGCAAATAGTTTTATGGTTCGTTGCACTGATTATTTTCCAAATATTGTGTATTTGGCTTCACACTTGAACGTCTGAACTGTGATTCCTATGGTTTGCTTTACGCCAATTATCTTAATGGCCGCTTTCCGTTATGATCATGCATGTATTGCGAATTCGGTGATCGTGTATAATGGCCTAATTGTAACCAGCAAATAGTTCACGCTCATCAGTTACTGTGTTTTGTATAAAAGCTCGAATCCAATGGTGTAAAGTACTCAAGTAAAAATACTTTAAAGTATTACTTAAGTAGTTTGGGGGTATATGTACTTTACGATAAATATTTTTGGACTACTTTTACGTCACTACATTCCTAAGGAAAATAATGTTATTTTTACTCCATACATTTTCCCTGACACCAAAAAGTACTCCTTACATTTTGAATGCTTAACAGGACAGGAAAATTGTCCAATTCACACACTTATCAAGAAAACAACCCTGGTCACCCCTACTGCCTCTGATCTGGCGGACTCACATCTTCGTTTGTAAATGATTTCTGAGAGTTGAAGCGTGACCCTGGCTATCCATGGAAAAAATAATAACGAGAAAATGTTGCCTTTTGCTTAATATAAGGAATTTAAAATGATGTATACTTTTACTTTTGATACTTAAGTAAATGTAAAACATAATACTTTTAGACCTTTGTGCAAGTGGTATTTTACTGGGTGACTCACTTTTACTTAAGTAATTTTCTATTCAGGTAGCTTTACTTTCACTCAAGTATGACAATTGAGTACGTTTTCCACCACTGCTTAAATATAAGGTAAATGGTCACTGTTATCATGCCTTTTTAATAGTGCATATGTATTGGGGTGTGGATATGATTATATTACGCATGGTTGGAGAGCATATGTGTTTTGCATACTCTGTGTGTTCTTTACACTCCTAAACTCAGAGGGCCGCTGTTGGTCAGTGTGTTGCAGTTTTAGAGCAGATTTGCAGCAGTACTTCCCCCATCATCTCGATATATTAGAGAGAGAAGGAGCCGCACGCAGAGCGCACAGTCCGGGTTACAGAGAACGTTAATCACGGATACCCCGAGCTGCGATTCTTTTGTTCCAAAGTGGTGGACTTGTGGCACATCTTCCTTTGATTTTTTTATACCACGAAAGCCAATGGAATTTTACAGAATTACTTACGGATTATAACGTGTGCAATCTTTGAGAAAATGTCGGACAAAACAATGACACGGCAAGTACTGTTGTTTCTCTCGGTCCTCTCTCTCAGTTCAGTGCACGGGCAGGTCAGTTACTCCATTCCGGAGGAAATGGCGAAAGGCTCTTTAATCGGTAACATCGCGCAGGATTTGGGTTTAGATATAAAAAGATTGAAATCAGGTAAAGCTCGTATTCATACTGGAGACAGCGCAGAATACATCGAGTTGAATAAAGAAAGGGGAGTTCTCCTTATCAGAGAGAAAATAGACCGTGAAGCTCTCTGTGGACAGACTACGCCTTGCGCACTGCATTCACAAATCATTCTGGAGAACCCCATGGAGTTGTTTCAAATAACTATAGAGATCTCAGACATCAATGACAATGCTCCGAGCTTTAAAAAGAATGAGAAACGTTTTGAGATCAGTGAATCAGCTGTGATTGGATCTAAATTTGTGTTAGAGAAAGCCGGGGATGCAGACATAGGTTTAAATGGTCTCCAAAGCTACTCGCTGAAACCCACAGACAATTTCGCCTTGAAACTCGAAAATCAGGTCGACGGGAGTAAAAAAGTAGAAATGGTTTTACAGAAACCTTTAGATCGAGAGAAACAGGAGCAGGTATCTTTAGTCTTAACTGCTATAGATGGAGGAGAGCCTCGGCTGTCTGGTACTGTGCAGATACACGTCATTGTGTTAGATGCTAACGACAATGCTCCGGTTTTTACGCATCCGGTTTATAAGGCAACTATAACAGAGAATTCCCCCAAAGGCACCTATTTGACGAAAGTTAGTGCATCTGATGCAGACAAAGGCTCAAATGGTGAAGTGTCTTATTCCATATCGAATAATATGGATAGTGTATCAGACATGTTTCATATACATGCAAATGGAGAGGTGATATTAGTCGGCAAGGTTGACTTTGAAAAAGCCAAACATTACCAAATAGATATCGAAGCAATAGACAATGGTGGTCTATCAGATTCCAGTAAGGTAATAGTTGATGTTATCGATATCAATGACAATGCTCCCGTAATCAGTGTACTTTCGAAATCTAGTTCAACACCAGAGGACTCAATTCAAAATACGGTTATAGCTATGTTCAGCGTCCACGATCCTGACTCTGATAGTAACGGTCAGGTACACTGTGGTATAAATGAAAATATCCCATTTACTATTAAATCTACATCAAATGGTTTTTACAGCCTAGTAACTGACAGCGACTTGGACCGAGAGAGAGCCTCTGAGTACAACATTAGTGTGACCTGTTCTGATGAGGGCGTGCCCTCGCTCTCCAGCAGCGTCACTCTCACCTTACATATATCAGATGTGAATGACAACGCGCCTGTTTTTGAGATGAGCTCATATGAGGCCTACATTATAGAAAACAACACACCGGGCCTCTCTATATTCACAGTGAACGCAAAAGACGCTGACTGGAACCAGAACGCCCGTGTTTCTTACATACTGGAGGACTCCTCGGTTAACGGAGTGCCCATCTCCTCATATGTGTCCGTTAGTGCTGACAGTGGAGTCATCCATGCAGTTCGCTCTTTTGACTACGAGCAGATCAAGGATTTCCAGTTCCGCGTAAAAGCGCAGGATGGAGGCTCCCCTCCTCTCAGTAGCAATGTGACTGTGAAAATAATGATCCAGGACCAGAATGACAACGCACCTCAGGTTCTGTACCCAGTCCAGACTGGCAGCTCTCTGATGGCTGAAATGGTGCCTCGCGCAGCAGATGTGGGCTATCTTGTGACTAAAGTGGTGGCTGTTGATGTGGACTCTGGACAGAATGCCTGGCTCTCGTATAAACTACAGAAAGCGACAGACAGGGCGCTGTTTGAAGTGGGCTTACAGAATGGGGAAATAAGAACTATACGCCAAGTCAATGATAAAGATGCTGTGAAACAAAGGCTCACTGTTGTAGTGGAGGACAACGGGCAGCCCTCTCGTTCAGCTATCGTCAATGTTAATGTGGCGGTGGCGGACAGCTTCCCCGAAGTGCTCTCGGAGTTCACTGACTTTACGCACGACAAGGAATACAATGACAACCTGACTTTTTACTTGGTCTTGGCTCTGGCTGTAGTCTCATTTCTCTTTATCGTATCCATCATAGCCATCCTGTCAGTGAAATGCTACAGATGGAGACGTGAGCGCATGCTTTACAAATCAAACGGGAATCTCCCAGTTATTCCGTATTACCCACCCCTTTACGCAGACGTTGGAGGAACAGGCACCCTGAGACACGTGTATAATTACGAGGTGTGTGGAACAGCTGACTCCAGAAAAAGTGATATGAAATACGTCAGACCTTACAGTCAGAGCATCATTAGTCTGGACGGAACACAGACACTCCCCAACGCGCAGAGGGACAAACTTATCATTGATGATGGGGATAACCAGGTGAGAACATCATCAGCATATATTTTCTTTTCCAGTCATCAATGGCGTTTGATTTCAATCAAATGTGTAAGCCTCCCTGTGCCGATGTCAACAACAAAAAAATTATCATACAAAACTTCTGATGAAGGCAAGGGTTTTTGACGTTTGCACGGGTTTGGACATTTCACATTTGATCATTTTCATTTCTGCCTTTTATATATAATCTCAAACATCGTTTACAATTTATTTCACCCAGATATTCACTTGTGCAGATATTTCTGCAATATATATTCAGTGCTCTAAGGGTCGCTGTTGGTTAATGTGAGGATATAAGGCTCCGGCATAGGTAGACCCTCCCTCTCCTATTTCAATCAATAACACTGCAGCGGACTCCCCTTCTATGTTATAAGAACTAGCCTCTTAAAAGAGCACACACGGCCTTTGGGACGTGTGGGTGACACAATATTCTTTATTGTGAAAACGTGTTTGTTTTTTATCGTATTGTTTTCAGCCGGAGGGGTATGATGATGGACGTTCTTTGTTGTCATGGCGCAGGGAGAACCAGCTCGCGTACATGGAAATGGCAGACATGGCTCGTGCTTTTTATCTGTCTCTGTGGCATAGGGGTAGCGCGCGCCCAGGTCCGTTATTCCATCCCAGAAGAGATGGCGAAGGGCTCGCTCGTGGGGAATATCATGCAGGATCTGGGTTTGGATGTTAAAAGGTTGAAATCTGGTCGAGCTCGGATCTTTACTGAGGACGGCAGTGAGTACATCGGTCTGAATGCGGATAAAGGGACGCTGGTGGTGAAAGAACGGATAGATAGAGAGGAGCTGTGCGCCAAAGTGTCTCCCTGCTCTCTGCATTTCCAGATCATCGTTGAAAATCCGATGGAGCTTCATCGAATTGATGTGGAAATATTAGATATCAACGACAATGCTCCTGCTTTCGAGAGGAAGGAAATCAGATTCGAGATAAGTGAGTCTGCTCCTCCCGGTGCTCGGTTCTCGTTAGATAGTGCTAAAGACCCCGATGTAGCCATAAATACTCTCCAAACATACCAACTGAATCCCACCGATCATTTTAAATTGAATACCCTATCTCGTCCTGATGGAACAAAATATGTCGAAATGGTTCTTCAGATCGCTCTTGATAGAGAAAAGCAGGAAGAGCATAAATTAATCTTAACTGCTTATGATGGCGGGACCCCCCAGAAATCTGGCTCAGTCAAAATCAACGTAATTGTCTTAGATGCAAACGACAATTCTCCAGTATTCAGTAAGTCTGTATACAGGGTAAACTTACCAGAGAATGCATCAAAAGGCACCATTGTCTTGAGAGTCAGTGCAACTGATGCAGATCAAGGAGCAAATGGTGAGGTGACGTATTCGTTTTCTCGAAGTACTGGTAGCAGCGCATCAAGCTTGTTTAATATTGACACCGTTTCAGGCGACATTACAGTTAATGGTATGCTTGACTATGAAAAAGTAAAACATTATGAGATAGATGTGGAGGCTACAGACAAATGGGGTTTAACAGACACTAGTAAAGTGCTTATTGAAATGACTGACGTCAACGACAATGCACCAGTGATTAGCATAATTTCCTTCTCCAACCCTATTCCCGAGGACTCTGCCCCGGAGACGGTAATAGCCATGCTCAATATCAAAGACTTAGACTCAGGTAAAAACGGTCAGGTGAAGTGTTCTATTAGTCCTGGTTTACCGTTCGGCATAAAGTCGTCCTCTACTAATTTCTACAGTTTAGTTTCTGATCAGGCATTGGACCGTGAAACTGTGTCCGAATATAACATAACAATAACAGCCGCTGATGAAGGGTCTCCACCTTTTTCCACTAATAAGACAGTAACACTGAAAATATCAGATGTGAATGACAACGCCCCCGTGTTTCCACGACAGTCGTACACAGCTTACGTTGTTGAGAATAACTCACCTGGAATGTCAATATTTTCTGTCAAGGCCAGCGACAAAGACTCTGGCAACAACGCGCATATTTCATATCTGCTCGATGATTATCAAGTGAATGGATTGTCGGTGTCTGCGTGCGTTTCAGTGAATGCAGAGAGTGGGGTGATTCTTGCTGTGCGTTCTTTCGATTATGAGCAAATGAAAGAGTTCAAAATTCGCGTAAAAGCACAGGATGGAGGCTCCCCTCCACTCAGTAGCAATGTGACTGTGAAAATAATGATTCAGGACCAGAATGACAACGCGCCTCAGGTTCTGTACCCAGTCCAGACTAGCAGCTCTCTGATGGCTGAAATGGTGCCTCGCTCAGCAGATGTGGGCTACCTTGTAACTAAAGTGGTGGCTGTTGATGTGGACTCTGGACAGAATGCCTGGCTCTCATATAAACTGCAGAAAGCGACAGACAGGGCGCTGTTTGAAGTGGGCTTACAGAATGGAGAAATAAGAACTATACGCCAAGTCAATGATAAAGATGCTGTGAAACAAAGGCTCACTGTTGTTGTGGAGGACAACGGGCAGCCCTCTCGTTCAGCTACAGTCAATGTTAACGTGGCGGTGGCGGACAGTTTCCCTGAAGTGCTCTCGGAGTTCACTGACTTTACGCACGACAAGGAATACAATGACAACCTGACTTTTTACTTAGTCTTGGCTTTGGCTGTAGTCTCATTTTTCTTTATTGTGTCCATCATAGCCATCCTGTCAGTGAAATGCTACAGATGGAGACGAGAGCGCATGTTTTACAAATCCAACGGGAATCTCCCAGTTATTCCGTATTACCCGCCCCTTTACGCAGACGTTGGAGGCACAGGTACTTTGAAGCACGTGTTCAATTACGAGGTGTGTGGAACCACCGACCCCAGAAAGAGTGATGTGAAATATGCCACACCTTACAGTCAGAGCATCATTAGTCTGGACGGAACACAAACACTCCCCCATGCGCAGAGGGACAAACTGATCAGTGACATTTCAGAAAGTCAGGTGAGCATTGTTACTTACCAGTGGAAAAAAACGAATATCCTTGTAACATGCTTACAAGAACAAGAGGTTAGCTACGCTGTACATGTACCTACTATTTTACACAGATTTTTGTGTGTCAACTTTGATAACAGAATGGTGCCTGTACCAGGTATTAGGTCATCACAATCCTCTAAACTCACCCTGGAATAATACCTAATGTAATGTAGTGGTGGAAAAAAATGTCAATTGTTATACTGAAGTAAAAGTAAAGATACCTAAATAGAAAATGACTCAAGTAAAAGTGAAAGTCACCCAGTAAAATCCTACTTGAGTAAAAGTCTAAAAGTATCTGGTTTTATACATACTTAAGTATCAAAAGTAAAAGTATAAATCATTTAAATTCCTTATATTAAGCAAACCAGACAGCGTCATTTTCTTGTTTTTTATTTATTTACGGATAGCCAGGGGCACACTCCGACACTCAGACATAATTGACAAATCAAGCATGTATGTTTAGGGAGTTCGACCAGATCAAAGGTAGTAAGAATGACCAGGGATGTTCTTTTGATAAGTGTGTGGATTTTTACAATTTGTCTGTCCTGCTAAGCATTCAAAAGGTAAGGAGTTCTTTTGGGTGTCAGGGAAAATGTGTGGAGTAAAACATACATCATTTCCTTCAGGAATGTAGTGAAGTAAAAGTAAAAGTTGTCACAAATATCAATAGTAAAGTAAAGTACAGATATCCCCAAAAGCTACTTAAGTAGTACTTTAAAGTATTTTTAAGTACTTTACACCACTGAATATAGGCTACCGTAGTGTTGCCAAAGACTGCCTTGTGAACCAAAGCAGCAAACCTATTTTTACCGGTATAGAGACATAATCTTATGGAATACGGCAGGTAGCCTAGTGTTTAGAGAGTTGGACTAGTAACCGGAAGGTTGCAAGATCGAATCCCTGAGCTGACATGGTAAAAATCTGTCGTTCTGCCCCTGAACAACAGTTAACCCACTGTTCCTAGGCTGTCATTGAAAATAAGAATTTGTTCTTAACTGACTTGCCAAGTTAAATAAAGGTTAAATAAAGACATAGAGTGACATAGAGGGCAGTGCTGGTGAAGGGGCCACACACAGTAGACACATAAAGAACTATACTGGACTGTGGCTGGACTGGGTTGGGGCTGTGGAGAAGCATCACTGCACTTTTCTTCGCTCTCTCACACACATTGCACTATTTTTCACTGACCTAGTTTCCTCTCTCTCACACGCTGCTGTTATATTCCTGTCTTTGAACTGTGCAGAGGACGAGAGAGGGATGAAGGGCGGGAGAGGAGAACACATTGAGGGGTGGTAGGGAAGGAGAGAGGAAAGGGATTTAGAGGTGGAAAACGTGATGATAGAAGGATTTAGGATGGAGAGAGGCAGTAGCAGGGAGCCAGAGAGAGGGAGAATGCGGGGGAGGGGAGGAGGAGACGTGTTGTAGTTTACCTCATCCGCCGTTCATGCGCAGCAGCACCGGCGTTAGTGATGCACGGCAGCCATTTTGCACCACAAGCTGCAGTGTTTGCAGAGGAAGAGGTTATGAGAGCATAAGGTGGGAAGGGGTTGGCTAAATGACTATACATAATTGAAAGGGTTGAGGTTATACATAATGAGGCAGATAGAAAATGATATATGGGGGAAAGATGGAAAGATGGAAGAAGTGAGGCAAAGAAAGCTATATGAGAGCTCAGCAAAGGCAAGAGGAGGAGAAAGAATGAGGTGAGGCGCTGAAAGGAAAGAGTGAAGAAGAGAGGAGGAGGGAGATGGAGAGACAGAATGATGAGAAGACATTGCTCTGTTCCTGAATATGGTGCAGGTCACATGTTTGCATCACTGAGGAGAGTTTTTATTCATTTTCTTCTACCCCTCCTTCCCCCTTCTCACTGCAGACAGCATCATAAAGGGCTTATAATAGCCCCGTGCCTTATTGCTGTTATAAACTTATAAACTTACCAACGTAATGAGAGCAGTAAAAATACATGTTTTGTCATACCTGTGGTATACGGTCTGATATACCACAACTGTCAGCCAATCAGCATTCAGGGCTTGAACCACCCAGTTTATACGGTATAGGCACAGCAAGTGTGTGTGTTCACTGTTTATGTGTAGAAGAGTAGCACATGGCTCTCATAAACATCTGGCACGACACAGAAATGCTTGAGGTTTTATTGAGGAAACCTCTGTCCCTCTGGAAACAGTCTATCATCATTATCACCCCACATCTGTGTCCACTTTATCCATTTGAACCACATTTTACCGCTAAACCCTGGTTCTCAGGCTCATTAGCGAGGAAGGCTTTTACTATGGACCGTAAATCCGGGAACTCACTGTGTCTCTGTGTGGGTCAGACCCCACGACCCATACACCCCTATGTCCAGTCTGGTTCAGTTCAGTCCAGTGTATACATGTGGAAGACCTTAGGGTATGATTTCTTGCTTCTGGTTCTGATCCCCACTTGGATGAACTCTGAAATGTAGAACAGTGGTTTTCCCTCTGAGGAAGGATTTAGCAAACCGCTACCTTGACAGCCATTTTGGATCCCACCCTGAGCCAAGGGCCTGTAGTTTCCTGACCTTGTGATCATCCACACTGCTATGGGAAGAAGCTGCTTCCCCACAGCCCCAAGCTGTTGCTCATACTGTACTTCCTTCCTCCCCGGCCCAGCCGTCTGGTGTGCAGCTGTTTCTGCAGCAGTGCGTTGCTGTGTCTGATGATTAACGTTGGATGTTGGATTTTTGAGCAGTGTTTATGATTGGTGTGTATGGTGATCAGGATGCACTGAGCTGTGTGTGTGTGTTTCTTCACTAGTATTCTGGAAAGTGGGGTTGGAAGATCTAATCTGCTTCCCCAGCTTCGCCTGCCCCATTACAAGATCCTTGATTACAAATCAGGGATGTCTGGTAGATTTGCGATTGACCTCATCCTCTATCACACACGTCTGCTCACACTCAAACACTCTCACTCTCTTCACTGGGAATCTGCTAAGGGGAGTTAAAACAGCACTGCTGGTTTTTGATCAACTCTAGCCATAAGTCTGTGTAGTAACTTTGTGTGATCTGATGTAAGTAAAGAGAAGAGGGGAACAGGGAGTGTACATTTTCATTTTAGAGAAAGTGAATCCATCCATTATCCATCCCTTACACCCTCTGCAACTTTTATGGACTCGCTCAAACAGTATCATGTCATCTCAGTTCAGCTTTGGATGATGGAGGCCATTAGAGGGAGGCAACTCTGCCTGTACTGTTCTGTACCCCTGAATCTTAACATCTTTTCGCTCAGTCTATTTCAGTCATTACAGTAAACCCCCATACTCTTCGCCCTGGCCTGGTAGTAGAAGTGTCCTGTTTCCCTGCAGTGTCCTTGGATGTGTCCTACCGGCCCAGGCTGTTTCTCAGAAGTCCGGAGCAGCTTCCTCTCATTTGTCGGTCTGCACTGATGTGAAAGAGAGGGTCAAATAGCTGAGATATGATATACTGCTTTCACCTATCCTATGTTTTCAGGTCGCTGAGGGTGAAGGAGAGCGGCAGGTAGCCTAGTGGTTAAGAGCGTTAGACCAGTAACCGAACGGTCGCTGGTTTGAATCCCCGAGCCGGCTAGGGGAAATATCTGTTGATGTGCCCTTGAGCAAAGGCACTTAACCTGAATTGCTCTTGTAAGTCGCATCTGCTAAACGTAAGGAGAGAAAGCTACTTCAGACCTTTGCGGTGTACTCATAGAGATGTAATGACTGGTGGTATATCATGCTAAATATTTCCTCTGTGTGCAGGCTTGAAGAGAAGCGAGGCAGTCTTGGCTAACGCCCGATGTCCACCATATGCTTTTCTGTATGTCTAGCCCGCATTGTTTTTGTACTTGATGCACATGTGCTTCCCTAGCCAGTTGTATGTGTGTGTGTGTGTGTGTGTGTG
The DNA here is from genome assembly GCF_045791955.1 of Oncorhynchus clarkii lewisi. Taxonomy (NCBI): domain Eukaryota; kingdom Metazoa; phylum Chordata; class Actinopteri; order Salmoniformes; family Salmonidae; genus Oncorhynchus; species Oncorhynchus clarkii. The sequence goes on along the minus strand of NC_092160.1, from coordinate 7,080,453 downwards.
TGTGTGTGTGTGTGTGTGTGTGTGTGTGTGTGTGTGTGTGTGTGTGTGTGTGTGTGTGTGTGTGTGTGTGTGTGTCTGTGTGTGTGTACTTCCGCTTGTGCCACCGCACGGTAAAGCAACGCACGAGTTGCACATTTTTAAGGAATGCTGTACACAGAACGCACTGCAGCCTAGTGCGGCATCCTCAATTTAACGGTGTGGACTACGCCATAGAACGAATGACTTCCGCGGGAACGCAAAGAGATTGACGCATCTGGTACACATGAGACCTAACATGCTGACCAGACCGGACACGTCTCGTGCGCGAGTGTCACAAAATAAATTTAGAAATCCATGTTATTCAATTATTGCACCCACACTGCTTGCGCGCGCCAATGGCTAAAATAGAAGTCGTTCCTATTTCTGTCGCAGATCGAGCTGAAAGTCATCTCCTCATTGGTTATACCCACGTGGGTGATTGAAAGACGAACTTTGTTGCCGGTTGTCGTGGTAATACAATTAAAGTTTAGATGCGATCACCATATAAGTTAAAAATGAAAAAGCCTGGAAGGAGGAGAGATGACTAGAAGCGATTTGGTTGGCCGTTTTATGTGTTTGTCGGAGTAGAGGACCTTGTGCATTTCAGGTAAAATAACAACTCAATGTTTATATCCCAGGACAAATTAGCTAGCAACAGCAAGCTAGCTAAATAGGACAAATTAATGTTAGCTAGCAAGTGCAAGCTAGCTAGCTAAATTGCCATACATGTTTAATGCTTTTCGACCTGTCCCCAAATTAAAGTAATTGGTTCAGAGTTTGTTTTGATATTTTAACCTGCGTGTTGTGATCGCGGTTGGTGGGCGGGGGGGGGGCAAAATAAATGTATGCACGATAGTGTACTATGGCGCACGCGCTCAGCCGGTTTGGGTTCCGTGTAAGGGCTCTAATCAGGCCGCATTGCGGAAGGTCAGTGTTACAGCGTGAACTTCCGCGTCAGCTGAGACTGCCTTTCACGGTAAACGTCGCATATGTCGGCTCAATCAGGAATGACCTTTCAAATTCTAGCGCGCAATCTGTACCGCTTCAGCCTGACCTATTGAGCAATGTACATGCAGCTGGACACTTACATACATTAAGGACAGGCCTACATACTTCATCCAAACACATATTATATTGTCGTAGGTCAGTGGTTCCCAAACTTTTTCAAACGGGCCGTTCCAAACATACATGGGGTGGAGAGAACATATTGCAGTTGAAAGCTCATCTGTGTGTTCAGGTGATATCTGATTGACACAAACGTTACAACAAAATCCACGAGTTAAAAAACCTAGCTAAGAAACGTTAGTGGACATGGGCTAGTTGACCTGGACATTTCCGACAAGTTGTGAAGAGCTCTCTAAGGTCTACAATGACTGATATAAGAAGAGACCTGCTGATGCGTCACCCAATTTCAAATTGCAACTTGTGTGTTGTACTCTTACAACTTTTAAGAGTAAATTGACTGCCCAAATGAGTTCCCTTTAAAAAAGAAAGTGTGGGGGGGGGGGGGGGGGGGGACTACACACCCCTCCCTCCTATTGATATCTACACACTGATTGTTTGTGTGTGGGTATATGGTTGTTGCTTTTCCAGTAGTGCATGAAGCCTAGTGAGTTTGTACAGGCTGATCCTCTGGAAAGGATTACACCGGGGATTATACAGGGCAGTGGAACAGTGGGGCACAGTCAGACTTGTCTTATACGTCACACACACACACACACACACACACACACACACACATACACGCCGTCTGAGTCCCACACCAATACACACTGTGACGCAACGCACGCACAATAGCGGCACGCGCACAGCACACACACGCAAAAACACACTGTGTGTGTGCGTAGCTGTGTATGACGCTGTTAGACTGGGCTGGGTAGACTCACCACTGCCATTTTTCTGTGGTCTGAAAACCAGGTCGAGTGATTCATTCAGTCAGACCCTGAGGCTGAGCCCTAACAACCACCAGCAGGAAAAAGGAGTTACTGTGGGGTCATGAACTATATGCTTATTGTGTATGTAATTGTGTATGTTATTGTGTATGTAATTATTGTGTATGTAAAGTGACTATTATGGTGGTCACAAGATGGTCATTGATGCCAGTATTATAGATGATGTCTATTGAGAAAGGTCATACCAATAGTGATGATTTTGATTCAACATGTACACTGAATATACAAACATTAGGAACACCTTCCTAATGAGTTGGCCCTCAGAACGGCCTCAATTCTTCGGGGCGTGGACTCTACAAAGTGTTGAAAGCGTGCCACAGGGATGCTGGCCCATGTTGACTCCAATGCTTCCTATAGTTGTGTCAAGTTGGCTGGATGTCCTTTGGGTGGTGGACCATTCTTGATACACACAGGAAACTGCTGAGTTTGGAAAAACCCAGCAGTGTTGCAGTTCTTGACACAAACCAGTGTGCCTGGCACCTACTACCATACCCCGTTCAAAGGCACTTCAATATTTTGTCTTGCCCATTCACCTTCTGAATTGCACACATACACAATCCCATGTCTCAGTTGTCTCAAGGCTTAAAAATCATTATTTAACCTGTCTCCTCCCCTTCATCTACACTGATTGAAGTGGATGTAACAAGTGACATCAATAAGGGATCATAGCTTTTACCTGGATTCACCTGGTCAGTCTATGTCATGGAAAGAGGGGGTTTAATGTACTCAGTGTATGTTTGTAGCAAGGAATGTTTGTTGGCGAACTGTATCCTTTATAAGGCATTGTGGATTTGTGTGTCCTCTTCCCTCCTCTTTCTTTCTGTTCTCGTTTTTTCTCTGCTTCCCTCCCCTCCCCCTCTCCAGCTGCACCATTCTGCTGCAGTGAGTGAGAGAGCGATGGAGGAGAGAGCGAAAGAGCTCTCCTCTGTTCTGTGTATAAACCCATGATGCGTTCAGGCGTCCAAAGTCGCATCTGTGTTTCACTGCGTTGTTTTAATCAGAAGAAGATGCTCTTTCTTCTTATGAACAGGACTCTTTATGTAACTAGTCAATATGGTAACACCGTTAGATATTCCACTAACTTTCTTGGTATCTTTGTGAGTGAAACATTATTATAAGAAAGGACAGGAAGGTTCATGAGTAATCTGTTCATTTTCTCTTCCTCCCTCCATGTTGTTTTTCTTAGAGCTCCTTTTTTTCATGGCTCTCTGGAAGAGAGGTGGGATGCGTTGCCGTAGCAACCAGCTGACTCACTGTCAGGACCGTACCATTGTGGTTTGGTCCACAGGGGGGCAGCAGCAGATGCAGGGTCTGGTGTCTGATAGGATACAGGCAGCTGTTGGTTTAAAGGGGGCAGACCACCCCTGTTTAGGACACAGAGGTGCAGTGTCCTCGGGCTCTGGCCTGGATTGGTAGGGGAGGGGAGGGGGGAGAGAGAGGGTGTATGACGGGGTGGGTCTACCTCTCTGTTTCCGTAAAATGGATGCGGTGTGGCTGTGTGTGTGTGTGTGTGTGACTGTGCACAAGAACTCACATGTACACATTGTGTATCTAACATAGTGGTTATCTGTGTTATTATAATGATCGCATTCATATAACTCCTATTCATATTCACTGTGACATTCCAGCTATAGGGTGTGTTGACCGCACGCGCGCGCACACACACACACACACACACACACACAGCGTGAAAGCATCTCCTTAATTAAGCATACAGCATCCCTGGGCATCGCCTCGAGTCCCTCTGCTGTTGCTGTGTAGGAGCTGCTCCTCTGCAGCATGGCAGTGTGCTGTACTGCAGTGTAGCGATGCTATCCTGCCGCTCTGGGAGCGAACACACCCCTCCTATGGACTCACTGCGTCTGAAATGTCAACTTATTCTCTATATAGCGTATTACTTTCAACCAGCTAACCATAGGGCTTTGGTAAAAAAGTAGTGCACTATGTAGGGAAGAGGGTACCATTTGGGGGACACCTTTAGTCTCCTTCAAAATGGTGCTATCATCATCCTGGCTGGGACATGCAGATGAGATAGTACACTGCTCATGCTCCTGTTACAGAGGAACTGGGCCAATTGTTGTATTTCTCTTTTATTAAGTATTCTTCTCCCTCACTCTCTATCTCTCCCCTCCCCTCTCTCTCTTTCTCTGCTCCTCTATCCCTATGTGTCACGCCCTATGCTCTCTACTTCCCTTTTTCTCCACAAATAAACAAGCACACCTCACACAATGCAACAGCAGACACAAGCGAAGACACACCGTGATATCGGGGATTTGCCTGAATAACTGTGTTGTTGTTTGCTGTTGCGTTTACGTTCGACCCACCTGTCTGTGCCACACACGCAAACAGACACCTAACGAGACACACCTATGACACATAACGAGCTCCGGCGACAGCATTCTGGGACGTCATCATTAGGGCACATATCGCAGGGATCGCAACGCAAATCAACACAGTCCCCACCTCCGGAACCAATCAAGGCTACATTATCAATGCAAGGTGAACGGTGAGTATTGGGGATGTCTCTGTCCCAGGACTCTCGTTTTGTCTGCTGACCATCCCTCTAAACCCGTGTCTCGTTTGTCTCTCTGTTCTTCTCTTCCATGTCTTCCCTTCGCTGCTGTTGCTGACGTGTCTCCTGTCATCCTCCGTGTCTCCAAATAAGGTAAGAAATACTTTCCGTAATAAGGACTCCACCACCACAAGACAATAGACTGTACACACGTCCATGACCTTACCGATTCTGACGGGAAGTAAGCCAATCAAAAAGACAACCGCTGTGATCCGTAGACACAAGCTCTCAGCCCGGAGTGACTGAGTGTTATTCCACTCACATTTGGGGGAGGCATCTGACTTAACCCTCCTGTTGTGTTCGTTTCATGTTACTTAATTCTGTGTTCCCGGTCCAAAATGACCGCCCCATTATAGCTGATTATGAATCCATAATAATACATATATTATCACCTAATGTTGTGTTAGATCCTTTTATCAACTTAAGTTCTTGTCAACGTTACAAGTTTTGAACTTCTATTTGCTATTTATGGCCTGTAGGCCTCATTGACCTGAGCTCATACAACTCATTTTTGAGTAAAAAAAAAGAAGCATAATGTATGGATTATTTTGACTGTAACAAATACTTAGATGAAGCATATTGTGCTATTTATCACAGACTACTTTATGTCAAAGTTTAAAAGGACTCTCTCCTCCTCACCAGTCATGATCAAAGGTATGATCAAGAGCCTCACATACAGTATATCGTTTGGTCATTGTGCTGCCACAGAAGGAATTGTGAGCAAGGCCTCAAAAAAACTTTATATACCAGAACTGGGAGAAAAGTTGAAACAATGTTGCAATTGTTTGTGAGACTGCCAAGAAGTGTGGTTCCCGTGGGGAAAATATTATATTGGGGAAATGTTCACTTGGGGGTTGACATGGAAGCCAAGAAGGGGAGTGAGGTGTGTGTGTGTGTGTGTGTGTGTGTGTGTGTGTGTGTGTGTGTGTGTGTGTGTGTGTGTGTGTGTGTGTGTGTGTGTGTGTGTGTGTGTGTGTGTGTGTGTGCTCAAACACCCATGCATGTGGGGGTCTGGGAGAAGAAGTGTGTCCATCTGATGAATGGGCATGTGCCTGAACTCAATTTTATACACTAATTGTAGTCTCACCCATTCATGACCAGTCATGACCGGGAACACCCCAGGTGTACAAAAGTTAAATAAAACACCCAAAATGTAATGAAAATCATCAAATGTATTTTTTGTGTTCAGATGCCCTGTGTGAACAAAGTCATGGAACCTTATGACAATCAGATTACATGAACTTGTAAATCGGTTCAATTCGACCAGAACACAGCAGGAGGGTTAACATAATATGCATAATGACATAATAAACTATGTATTTGAAGTCACACACAGTCAAGAAACAGAATATAAGGCTGGAGCTCTTAATGAATCTGGGTAACATTTTGTTTGTGGATGAGGTTTGATATGTGGGCTGATGCATCTGGTAGAGTTGACTGTAATAAATAAAACGAGAGAGAGAGAGATAGAGATGTGAGTTCTTGTTTAGCAGCCACCACGCGGTCGCCGCTCATTCCACCAGTATGCAGCAGCACGAGCTGGCTGCCTGTGTGGCGCTGTCCACCCGCGTGGTTCTGAAACACGCTCTAGAGCTCAGTGGCAGCGTGCCCACCCCCCCTCTCCCCATCTACATCCGTCGCCTTGACGAGCACGGATTTTATTTATTCTTTCACCTTTATTAACCAATAGCAAAGCTGATGCATTATTGTCTTCATATTCGTTGTAGTATTGGGATATGATGTAGGTTACAGCTTGTGATTGTGTATAATGGAAAATGGTATCGAGTTTATTTATATATGTCATCTCGATTCAGCTCTCAGGTAATTAGTTCATGTCATGGACATATTACAGTGGAGTGAGTGAGTTCCAGGGTCCCAGGGTCTAACAAAACTAACATATCAGATATTATTTACCAGTTCCTGGGTCCCAGGGTCTGTGTGAGAGAGAGATAGAGAGAGAGAGGAGCATGTCATCAGAGCAACCCTTTTCCTTTACTCTCCAGACCTCCATACGGGTATTTTTTAAACTGGGTGTGCGATGTATTATTATTCTGAGCCACGTGGGTTGCTTTGACGACATACTCCTGCTGCGCTTGCTTTCTTTTACCACAGGACGGCAACGGAGAGCCTTTGTCACCCACACAGATATCAGGAAGAATTGAAACGGTGGGAATGGATATAGAATACTTCGAGAATAATGTTGTGTTGTGTGTCTGTTGTGTGTTTGTCCTTACAGTCCCCGCGGTTCCATGAGTTGTTGCTTAATCCGTTTTTAAAAGGTAATTTTGCTGTTTGCTAGAGGAATCGGAGATGGAAGGGAGTTCCATGTGATCGTGGCTCTGTATAAATCTGTGCGTTGCCGTGAATTCGTTTTGGACTTGGGGACTCTGACGAGACCCCTGGTGGCATGTATTGTGGGGTATAGATGGGTGTCTGAAAGGCTACTAATACTAAGTGATATGAATAGTATAGTAGCAGTACTCATAGTATTACACATTAAATGAAGTACTGTTTTTCTCTCATGTTGAATTGTTATGGTGCTTCATATGTTCCCCAAGAGCTCGTATTTTCACTGTACAGCTTTAAATGACAGGTAAATCCTGATTGGTAGCTTGTGTTAGGCGCTGTGCACCAATAGCATGCCGAACTGTACAAAGAGATCTACTCCCTCCCCCCAGCCTCAGCCTCAGCACCGTAACCCTTACGATGCTCAGAGCTGGAGGAGAAAGAGGGATGTGCCGAGACACAAAGCGTCTCCATCACTGTAAAATATGAGCGACGTTGACATTCGATTACAGATTGAGTATCACCACTCCTGCGAAAGGGCGAATTTTGGGTGAAATAATATATTCGTTTTGATGTGTCGTGGAACAATGTGGAATAGACTGCCCGTGTGGCAGGTTCTGCTATGGTGGCATCATTTCTTTCTCTTGTGGACTACAATAGACGGACAGACTCGATACACCATCCCGGAGGAACTGAAACAGGGCTCTGTGGTAGGAAATCTAGCCAAAGATCTGGTTTTGGGACTATCTGAGATTTATCGTCGTAAATTACGAATAACCTCGGAAGCTGGTAAGCAGTATTTCAGTGTGGATCTGGGGAAAGGAGAGCTGGTCGTCAGTGAAAGGATAGACAGAGAAGAACTGTGTGGACAAAGAGTTCCGTGTATTTTGCCTTTGGAGGTAGTGATTGAAAAGCCCTTGCAGCTTCACCGAGTTGATATTGAAATACAGGATATCAATGATAATTCTCCCAGCTTTCTCACCAAAGAAAAAGTATTAAAGATTGCAGAGTCAATAAACCCAGGAGCAAGATTTCCACTCGAAAGCGCACTGGATCCCGATGTCGCTGCGAACACTATACGCTCATACAGCATTAACAAAAACGACCATTTCAAATTGAATGTCAAAAATCACAAGGATGGTAGCAAAAATCCAGAACTGGTCCTTGAAAGGTCTCTCGACCGGGAGAAGCAACCTGTTCATAAGCTTATTCTCACCGCTGTAGATGGGGGTGATCCAGTGCGTTCAGGAACCTCTGAGATTAGTATCATGGTACTTGATATTAATGATAACGCACCGCAGTTTGAGAGACAACTTTATGAGGCTAATGTTAACGAAAATGCTGCACCTGGCACTCAGATTTTACGAGTAAAAGCGACAGACCCGGACGAGGGATTAAATGGGGAGATAGAGTATGTATTTGGAGAACAGACGCCAGACTCAGTGACTGCATTGTTTGATATAGATTCTTCGACAGGAGTGATTGTAATAAAAAGACAACTCAACTATGAGCAGACGAGCTTATATAAATTTGACATAGTCGCTAAAGATAAAGGCAACCCGGAGATGGACGGACATTGTGATGTTGAATTTAAAATGATTGACGTCAATGACAACATCCCAGAGATAATTGTGACGTCTCTAACGACACCTGTTCCAGAAGATTCGCCTATCGGAACCGTGATAGCTTTGATAGGCGCCAAAGACTCCGACTCCGGGGACAATGGGAAGGTGCGGTTAAGCGTGTCACCAAAGTCTCCGTTCAAGTTGAACCCGTCGGTATCCAAGCATTACACCCTGGTAACTAATGCTCCTCTTGACCGCGAGCGTTACTCTCAGTATAGTATAGATATCAGTGCCAGTGATTCAGGGAAACCCCCTTTATCCAGCAAGAAAACAATCGTTGTTGACGTGTTGGATGTGAATGACAATCCACCGCTATTCTCTCAGCCCTCGTACACAGTGTACGTCAAAGAGAATTACGCACCAGGGAAACTACTGTGTTCAGTCTCCGCCACGGATTCAGACCTGGGGGACAACGCAAAAACCTCCTTCTCCATCTTAGACTCCAAAGTGCAGGACGTCTCTGTATCCTCCTATGTGTACATGAACTCTGACAACGGCAGCATCTACAGCATGCACTCATATGACTATGAGAAACTAAAGGTGTTTCAGATTCTGGTGCAGGCCAAGGACCACGGCTCTCCCTCTCTGAGCAGCAACGCCACTGTCCACGTTTTTATCCTGGACCAGAACGACAACGCCCCCGCTGTTATTTACCCCTCCGCTGCCCTGGGCTCGCTCTCTCACCAGAAGATGCCCCGCTCCGCTAAAGCAGGCCACCTGGTTACTAAGGTAACGGCTGTGGACGCAGACTCGGGCCATAACGCCTGGATCTCATATAAACTGGTGGAGGCCACAGACGCGTCTCTGTTCAGTGTCAATCTTTACACGGGGGAGGTGAGGACTAAACGCGCTGTGTCCGAGCAGGACGACTCCTCTCAGAGGCTGCTTATAGAGATACAGGATGACGGGGTGCCGGTCCAGTCCGCCACGGTCACACTGACCATACTGGTAGAGGACGGGCTCCACGAACCCATCTTGGATCTCCGGCAGAAAACTCCAGAACCCAGTAAGAAAAGCGGGAGAATCACCCTGTATTTGATTCTCTCTCTGGCCTCGGTGTCCGTGCTGTCGCTGGTGACTTTTGTCATCTTAGCAGTCAAGTGCGTTAGAAACAGCAGGAGCAGCGGTAGTTGCTGCATGAGACGGGACGACTTGGACGGCTACAAGAACCCCAACAGAAACCTGCAGATTCAGCTCAACACTGACGGGCCGATTAAGTACGTGGAGGTCCTAGGAGGGGACATGTTGTCTCAGAGTCAGTCCTTCAGGTCATGTCTCTCTCCCATGTCAGAGTTCAGTGATTTCACCTTCGTTAAGCCCAGCAGCACCACCGACTTTAAGGAGATGATCAACGTTCTAGACGCGTCTTTACCCGACAGCGCCTGGACCTTTGAGAGCCAGCAGGTGAGAAGTGACGTATGATTTATTGTGATGATTAAGATTATCGAATGTAGGCTGTTTTATGACGTCAACATACAGTTTTGTGTTGTAACATTAAACAAATCAAAGCTAGATGTTTTGGCAGTATTTTCATGACTCGGTATTTAACAGACTCCAATCTGTGAATAAATGTGCCACTGACGTTTGTATTCAGTTGTTATCATTTAAGCAATAGGTTATTTATTCAATTTAAAATAAAGAATTGTCAGTATTCATCAAAATGGTGCAATGTACAAATCAGTACAAATCATATTATCTTGTAATCATGTATCATTCAACATAGGCTACTGGTAATTACTAAAACCCATACTCATGCGGTTTGAATGATTTCAAAAATATTCTGTGAGGTATTTTAACCTGTTGGTTGTAATCCTCAGAGACCTTGTAATCTCTGTTGTTACTGTAGTGGGTCTTTTTGCGTGATTCTGTGACTATCTGACTGGCTAGTGGACGCCTGAGGGTTTTAGCACCATTGACAACAACACTCTGAATCAACTGTGTGGTTTTGTGTGCGCGATGACAGACAGCATTTGATATAATATATATGCACAGTACCAGTCAAAGGTTTGGACATATCTACTCAAGGCTTTGTCTTTATTTTTACTATTTTCTATATTGTAGAATAATAGCAAAGACATCAAAACTATGAAAAAACACATATGGAATCATGTAGTAACCAAAAAAGTGTTAAACAAGTCAAAATCTGTTTTAGATTTTAGATTTATTCAAAGTAGCCACCCTTTGCCTTGATGACAACTTTGCACGCGCTTGGCATTCTCTCAACCAGCTTCATGAGTCACCTGGAATGCATTTAAATTAACAGGTGTATCTTGTTAAAAGTTAATTTGTGGAATTTCTTTCCTTCTTACTTAATGTGTTTGAGCCAATCAGTTGTGTTTTGGGGAGGTATACAATAGTCCCTATTATGGCAAGAACCACTGAAATACGCAAAGATAAATGACAGTCCATTATTACATTAAGACATGAACGTCAGTCAATCCGGAAAATGTCAAGAATGTTGAAAGTTTCTTCAAGTGCTGTAGCAAAAACCATCAAGCGCTATGATGAAACTGGCTCTTATGAGGACCGCCACTCTGCAGCAGGTATCCTCTGCTGCAGGTATCCTCTGCTGCAGAGGACACATTAATTAGAGTTAACTGCACCTCAGATTGCAGCTGAAATAAATGCTTCACAGAGTTCGAGTAACAGATATCTCAACATCAACTGTTCGGAAGAGACTGCATGAATCAGGCCTTCATAGTCGAATTGCTGCAAAGAAACCACTACTAAAGGACACCAATAAGAAGAAGAGACTTGCTTGGGCAAAGAAACAAGAGCAATGAACATTAGAACGGTGGAAATCTGTCCTTTGGTCTGATGAGTCCAAATTTTAGATTTTTGGTTCCAACCACCATGTCTTTGTGAGACCCAGAGTAGGTGAACGAGGGGCCTCCCGAGTGGGGGGGGGGGGGGGGGGTAGGTGAACGGATGTGTGGTTCCCACCGTGAAGCATGGAGGAGGAGCTGTGATGGTTTGGGGATGTTTTTCTGATGACACTGTCAGTGATTTATTTAGAATTCAAGGCACACTTAACCAGCAGGGCTACCACAGCATTCTGCAGCGATACACCATCCCATCTGTTTTGCGCAAGTGGGACTATCATTTATTTTTAAACAGGTCAATGACCCAAAACACACCTCCAGGCTGTGTAAGGGCTATTTGACCAAGGAGAGTGATGGAGTGCTGCATCAGATGACCTGGCCTCCACAATCATCCGACCTCAACCCAATTGAAATGGTTTGGGATGAGTTGGACTACAGAGTGAAGGAAAAGCAGCCAACAAGTGCTCAGCATATGTGGGAACTCCTTCAAGACTGTTGGAAAAGCATTCCTCATGAAGCTGGCTCAGAGAATGGCAAGAGGGTGCAAAGCTGTCATCAAGGCAAAGGCGTGGCTACTTTGAAGAATCTAAAATGTCAAATATATTTTGATTTGTTTAACACTTTTATTATACAACGTAGAAAAAAGTTTTTAAAAATAAAGGAAAACCCTTGAATGAATAGGTGTGTCGACTTTTGGCTGGGACTGTGTATACAGTGGGGCAAAAAAGTATTTAGTCAGCCACCAATTGTGCAAGTTCTCCCACTTAAAAAGATGAGAGAGGCCTGTAATTTTCATCAAAGGTACACTTCAACTATGACAGACAAAATTAGGGAAAAAAATCCAGAAAATCACATTGTAGGATTTTTTATTAATTTATTTGCAAATTATGGTGGAATATAAGTATTTGGTCAATAACAAAAGTTTATCTCAATACTTTGTTATATACCCTTTGTTGGTAATGACAGAGGTCATTCACAAGGTTTTCACACACTGTTTCTGGTATTTTGGCCCATTCCTCCATGCAGATCTCCTCTAGAGCAGTGATGTTTTGGGGCTGTTGCTGGGCAACACAGACTTTCAACTCCCTCCAAATATTTTCTATGGGGTTGAGATCTGGAGACTGGCTAGGCCACTCCAGGACCTTGAAATGCTTTTCACGACGCCACTCCTTTGTTGCCCGGGCGGTGTGTTTGGGATCATTGTCATGCTGAAAGACCCAGCCACGTTTCATCTTCAATGCCCTTGCTGATGGAAAGAGGTTTGCACTCAAAATCTCACGATACATTGCCCCATTCATTTCCTTTACACGGATCAGTCGTCCTGGTCCCTTTGCAGAAAAACAGCCCCAAAGCATGATGTTTCCACCCCCATGATTCACAGTAGGTATGGTGTTCTTTGGATGCAACTCAGCATTCTTTGTCCTCCAAACATGACGAGTGTACCAAAAAGTTATATTTTGGTTTCATCTGACCATATGACGTTCTCCCAATCTTCTTCTGAATCATCCAAATGCTCTCTAGCAAACTTCAGATGGGACATGTACTGGCCTAAGCAGGGGGACACGTCTGGCACTGCAGGATTTGAGTCCCTGGCGGTGTAGTGTGTTACTGATGGTAGGCTTTGTTACTTTGGTCCCCCCGTGTGGTTCTGGGATTTTTGTACACTGTTCTTGTTCTCGCCCCAGATCGAGGGAGATTATCAGTGGTCTTGTATGTCTTCCATTTCCTAATAATTGCTCCCACAGTTGATTTCTTCAAACCAAGCTGCTTACCTATTGCAGATTCAGTCTTCCCAGCCTGGTGCAGGTCTACAATTTTGTTTCTGGTGTCCTTTGACAGCTCTTTGGTCTTGGCCATAGCGGAGTTTGAGGTGTGACTGTTTGAGGTTTTGGACAAGTGTCTTTTATACTGATAACAAATTCAAACAGGTGCCATTAATACAGGTAACGAGTGGAGGACAGAGGAGCCTCTTAAAGAAGAAGTTACAGGTCTGTGAGAGCCAGAAATCTTGCTTTGTAGGTGACCAAATACTTATTTTCCACCATAATTTGCGAATAAATTCATAAAAAAATCCTACAATGTAATTTTCTGGATTTCTTTTCTCATTTTGTCTGTCATAGTTGAAGTGTACCTATGATGAAAATTACAGGCCTCTCTCATCCTTTTAAGTGGGAGAACTTACACAATTGGTGGCTGACTAAATACTTTTTTTGCCCCACTGTATATATATATATATATATATATATATATTTCAGACTAATTGAAGCTCATTCAATATTTTATGTGAAGCAAAACATGTATAAATGCATAAATAAATAGTGTCTCGATCCACGGGGCTCTATTAGAATTGAAATGTTTTGAATGTTAGAATGTCTATGTGCAATGGAAGAATGGGCTTATATATTTTTTTATCCTCGTTTACGCATAATTCTCTATACTTCTGGCTGCCGTTAATATATTTTCACATCAAAATAGACAGTATGGGAAAATACAGGTACATTCTCCCCTCTCCCTGTGTGTTTTGTGTGAGAGATAGAGTGCTTATAGGGGCAGGCTGCTGTGGCTTTAAGGAGTCTGTTCTGTTGGTCTGTTATTGGATGGTAGATATGTGCTCTGTGCACCAATAGCATGCAGAACTGTACAAAGAGATCTACTCCCTCCCCCCAGCCTCAGCACCGTAACCCTTAGAATACTCCGAGCTGGAGGAGAGAGAGGGATGCGCTCACATTCACGGAGACACACTAGAATCTAAAAACAACATACTTTCTGCTGTACAAAATTAATCGAAAATGCTAAATGGAATATACATTCTGGAGATGTATTTTGGTATGAAGCTCTTTTTTATGGACAACATTTCAAACGGAATTGTGTTGTAACGGATCAGGGATGACAAAGAGAATGGGATACCGAAACTGGAGATGGTTGGCTCTTTGGTGGCGTCATTTCATTCTCTTATGGACTACAATAGACGGACAGACTCGCTACACCATCCCGGAGGAACTGAAACAGGGCTCTGTGGTAGGAAATCTAGCCAAAGATCTGGGTTTGGGACTCTCTGAGATTTTTGACCGTAAACTGTATGTCGCCTCTGAGGCTGGCAAGCAGTATTTCAATGTGGATGCGGGGAAGGGCGAGCTGGTCGTCAATGAGAGAATAGACAGAGAGACGTTATGCGGACCAAGTGCCAGCTGCGTTTTACCTCTGCAGGTTGTCATTGAGAACCCGTTACAGTTGCACCGTATTGAGGTGGAAATACGAGACATAAATGACAATTCTCCTAATTTCTTAACAAAAGATCGTGTTCTGAAAATGGCTGAATTGACAGCTGTAGGCGCGCGTTTTCCGTTGAAAAGTGCAGAGGACCCCGACGTGGGAAGCAATTCACTTAAATCCTACATTCTTAGTAAAGACGAATGTTTCAGTGTAAAAGTTAAAGACATTGAAGGAGGACGAAAAATCCCAGAGCTAGTGTTAGAGAAGCCACTGGACAGAGAGAAAAAAGCTGTCCATGAGCTATTATTGACGGCTCTAGATGGAGGCACTCCGGCTAGGTCTGGAACTTCACAGATCACGGTCACTGTCCTTGATAATAATGACAATAATCCCGTATTTCAGAAAGCTGTATATAATGTAAGGGTTAATGAAAATAGCGAAAAGGGCACTTCCTTGATTAAGCTTGAGGCTACTGACTCAGACGAGGGTGTCAACGGGGAGATAGAATATTCATTCGGCGAGCATACACTAGAGTCAGTGTTATCTGTGTTTGATATTGATGCAGTAACGGGGGAAATGTTTCTAAAAGGGGAATTAGATTATGAGAGTGCAGCTTATTATCGTATAGACATTACTGCAGTAGATAAAGGCATCCCAGAAATGGAGGGACACTGTCGGGTACAGGTCGAAGTAACAGACGTTAATGACAATGCTCCCGAAATTGTCCTCACCTCCAAACCTAGTCCAGTGCGCGAGGACGCACCGAGTGGCACGGTAGTGGCTTTGATCAGTGCCCGTGACCTAGACTCCGGGAATAACGGTAAAGTAACGTTACAACTTACAAAAGGACATCCTTTCAGTTTGAAACCGTCATTTTCTGATAATTATGCACTGGTCACCAGTGGTGTTTTAGACAGAGAGAGTTTCTCAGAGTATAATATTGAGATAACAGCCACTGATTCAGGTTCCCCTCCCCTGACTACCAAGAAAACTATACCAGTCAGCATCATTGATGTCAACGACAACCCCCCTAAATTCAGCCAGTCCTCATATAATGTCTATTTAAAAGAGAATGGACCACCAGGCTCAATGCTCTCCTCAGTATCTACATCTGACCTGGATTTCGGGGATAATGCCAAGATTTCCTACTCCATCTTAGACTCCAAAGTGCAGGATGTGTCTGTATCCTCCTATGTGTACATAAACTCTGACAACGGCAGCATCTACAGCATGCACTCATACGACCATGAGAAACTGAAGGTGTTTCAGATTCTGGTGCAGGCCAAGGACCACGGCTCTCCCTCTCTGAGCAGCAACGTCACTGTCCATGTTTTTATCCTGGACCAGAATGACAATGCCCCCGCTGTTATTTACCCCTCCGCTGCCCTGGGATCGCTCTCTCACCAGAACATGCCCCGCTCCGCTAAAGCAGGCCACCTGGTTACTAAGGTAACGGCTGTGGACGCAGACTCGGGCCATAACGCCTGGATCTCATATAAACTGGTGGAGGCCACAGACACGTCTCTGTTCAGTGTCAATCTTTACACAGGGGAGGTGAGGACTAAACGCGCTGTGTCCGAGCAGGACGACTCCTCTCAGAGGCTGCTTATAGAGATACAAGATGACGGGGAGCCGGTCCAGTCCACCACGGTCACTTTGGCCATACTGGTAGAGGACGGGCTCCACGAACCCATCTTGGACCTCCGGCAGAAAGCGCCAGAGGCTAACAAGAAAAACCCGAGAATCACCCTGTATTTGATTCTCTCTCTGGCCTCGGTGTCCGTGCTGTCTATGGTGACCTTCATCATCTTAGCAGTCAAGTGCGTTAGAAACAGCAGGAGCAGCGGTAGTTGCTGCATGAGACGGGACGACTTGGACAGCTACAAGAACCCCAACAGAAACCTGCAGATTCAGCTCAACACTGACGGGCCGATTAAGTACGTGGAGGTCCTAGGAGGGGACATGTTGTCTCAGAGTCAGTCCTTCAGGTCCTGTCTCTCTCCCATGTCAGAGTTCAGTGATTTCACCTTCGTTAAGCCCAGCAGCACCACTGACTTTAAGGAGATGATCAACGTCCTAGACGCGTCTTTACCCGACAGCGCCTGGACCTTTGAGAGCCAGCAGGTGAGAAGTGACGTCGGTCTATAATTTACTGTGGACTGTTCTGTGGTGTAGAGTATCAACATACAGGCCTACCAAACATCCTGCTTGGAACACACTGCTTGAATCAACGTCGATTCCACGTCATTTCAATGAAATTATGTTGAACCAACGTGGATTAGACGTTGAATTGTATGTCTGTGCCCAGTGGGATGCGTGTTTTGGGCTTCAACATTCAACGAATGGAAACTTGTCCTTTTGGCAGTATTTTTCATTGATGCATTATGACATAGGAATATTACTGCAAGTTAATGTTAAGACTCAGTATGTGACATACTATAGCCTGTAAATAAATAGGCTAGCGATTAATGATATGCAACTGACGTTGAAGTGCAATTTATAATTCAAGCAGTATTTTGTCATATTGAAATAGGGTTGCAAAATAATGGTAATTTTCCCCATTGTCTTCCAAAAAGATCCTGGTTGAATGATTCTCAGATTCCCTGCGTATTCCCTCTTAATTCCGGCAATCTTCCAACTGGGATTTCTGGAAAACCAGGGAATTTTGGGAAATGTACTGGAATTTTGCAACCTTAGGTTAAAATGATTTCAGCATTCAACAAAATGATGCAACAGTGCTTCCATTCAGATTCATAAAAAATGATCGTAACGCTTCATTTTACGGGGTCCTAAGTACAGTGTAGTAACATGTGTAGTTTACAACTAACAAGGATTGTCGTGAACTGTAACATCGCATAGTCACAGTGTAATAACAACATGTAACTGGCAGTAATTGCGGTATGCTATTACAGAGGTGAAACAATGAGTGCTTGTTACCATGCTTGTTACAAACGGGCAGGTTTCCACTAAATTCACCGACTTTGTGTTTTGCTTCTTCTCAGCTGCAGACAGTTACAACTGTCACCAAGGTTGTGATCCCTCGTGGATGCACTGGGCGCCTGAGGCATTATAGCCTGTGCTCAATGGGCTCTCATTACTTACCCTTGAATGTGCACTGTTCAAACGTTCTCTCTCTGGGTTGTTGCTTGTGCTTGCTCCCAAAATCAAGTGAAGCATCTGGGTTGACTCGGTTGAGCAGGTAAAAACAGATCAGTAGGTCAACCTCACTGACTGGGAATCTAATATGGGTGGAATCCCAGATTTGGAAAAATGCACTTTGTCAAAGCATAGTGCATGCATTGTTTGCCTAAGTGCAATGTAATTACACGTTGTTACACTAGATTTAGCTCATTAAAACAAAGTGTGTCGCGAGGAGTACTTATTTGTAATGAATGTGTACTTATACAGTACATTACCCATTCTGACAACCTGGCCCTCATTTTAAAGCTTCAGGACATTTCACTTAATTTCCCAATAAGGTACAGAAAGGAAGTGAAACGCCCAGAAGCTTTAAAATGAGGGCCAGGTTTTCGGGATGGGTAATGAACTGTATAAATACACATTAGTTAAAAGTAAGTACCCCTCAATATACACTTCCTTTTAACTAGCTAGATCCAGTGTAACAACAAGCAATTGCGTGGCACTTAAGCAAACATTACATGTGTTTTGGAACAGTGTCTTATTCCTCAGCTGGGATGACCAAGTTAACCCAGATGGAACACTTTATTTTGGTGGCAAGTGCTAGAAATAACGTTGGGTGGAGATATATTTTCAATATTGCACAATAATGGGCAAGCATGGTAACAAGCATTCATTGTTACACCTTTGTAATTACACATGCAATTACTACCAGTTACATGTTGTTATTACACTAACCCTGAGTTGTTACAGTTAACTACAGTACTTGTTACAGTGTAGTTACACATGTAACTACAATGTAATAAGGAACCCTTAAAATGAGGTGTTACCAAATGATCTTGGAATCATTTCAGCAGTGGACATATTGCCAATACTTGAATGATGTCAAAATATCATATGAATGATTTTGCTCTGTTGGTTGTAATCCACAGTCACAGATACAGTGTAATATATATTATTACTGGATTGGGTGATTTCCGTGATTCTGTTTCTATTTGGCCATAGGCCTGAGAGTTTCAGCACCGTGGACAGCGACACTACCGCGGAATCAACTGTGTTTCTTGTGGTCCTATTGTAGACAGATGCTGCGTCCCAAATTGGCACCCTATGCCCTATACAGTGCCCTTCTTTTGACCAGGCCTGTAAGATTTTCAAATAGATTGCAGCTCAATCAATATTTAATGTATAATAGGGAAAACAGGTGTGTCCTCCCAGTGGGCTCTTTGAGAATAGCAGTGTTTTGGATGATACCTGTGCGTAATGGGAGATTCTATTTCTGATCATTGTTTACACTTTCACGCAGTCCTATCTGTTGGCTATCGGCTGCCATGTCCATAATATATTTCACATTATTATTGTTGTGTAATCGAAAATAGTCATTTTATCATCTCTCTCTCTCTCTCTCTCTCTCTCTCTCTCTCTCTCTCTCTCTGTCTCTCGCTCTCTCTCTCTCTCTCTCTCTCTCTCTCTCTCTCTCTCTCTCTCTCTGTGTGCTGTGTCACCGTGCCTATAGGCCTAGCTACTGTGGCTTTAAGAAAGAAGACTGTTCTGTTGGCCCCTCATTGGATGTTACATGCAGACTGTGCACCAATAGTGTGCAGAACTGTACAAAGAGATCTACTCCCTCCCCCCAACCTCAGCATCGTAACCCTCACAATACTCCGAGCTGGAGGAGAGAGAGGGAGGCGTTCACACAGACGAATATATAATGTAATTTAAACACAGTATCCTTTCCGATATCCAAACTTTAGAAACATGCTAAATGGAATATGCGTTCTGGAGATGCATTTTGATATAAATCTCTTCGGTCTGGACAGTATTTTTGGAATTGCATTATAACGGATCAGGGATGACAAAGAGAATGGGATACAGAGACTGGAGATGGCTGGCTCTTTGGTGGCATAATTTCTTTCTCTTGTGGAGTACAATAGACGGACAGACTCGCTACACCATCTCGGAGGAACTGAAACAGGGCTCTGTGGTAGGAAATCTAGCCAAAGATCTGGGTTTGGGACTATCTGATTTTTTTGACCGTAAGCTGCGTGTCGCTTCTGAGGCTGGTAAGCAGTATTTCAATGTGGATGCGGGGAAGGGCGAGCTGGTCGTCAATGAGAGAATAGACAGAGAGACCTTATGCGGACAAAGCGCCAGCTGCGTTTTACCTCTGCAGGTTGTCATTGAAAACCCCTTACAGTTGCACCGAATTGAGGTGGAAATACGAGACATAAATGACAATTCGCCTAGTTTTCTTACAAAGGAGCTCACATTGAAAATAGCAGAATCGACAGTTGCGGGCGCACGTTTTCCTTTGGAGAGTGCAGAGGACCCTGACGTGGGCAGTAATTCCCTTAAATCCTATACTATTAGTAAAGATGAGTGTTTTACGTTGAAGGTAAAGGAGCTTGGTAATGGAAAGAAAATACCAGAACTAGTTTTAGAGAAGCCCTTAGACCGAGAGAAAAAATCTGTCCATAAGCTGCTGTTAACAGCTTTAGATGGAGGCAATCCTGTCAGATCCGGGACGGCAGAGATAACTATTACTGTGCTTGACGTAAACGATAATTTTCCAGTATTTGAAAAGTCTGTGTACAAAGTTTCTATCCACGAAAATAGTGCAAAAGGGACATTTATGAATAAACTTAAAGCGACAGATATTGACGAGGGTCAAAATGGGGAGATAAACTATTCGTTTGGTGAGCGCACCCCTGAGTCTGTGCTTTCTACATTTAATATGGATCCAGACACAGGGGATATTTTTTTGAAGGGGGATTTAGATTTCGAAAGAGCTACAACATATGACATTGACATCACGGCGAGAGATGAAGGCACTCCTGAAATGGAAGGACACTGTCGCGTGCAGGTAGAGGTAATAGACGTTAACGACAATTCGCCTGAAATTGTCCTCACTTCCCAACCAAACCCGGTGCGCGAGAACGCGCCCAGTGGCACGGTAGTAGCTTTGATCAGTGCCCGGGACCTTGACTCCGGTAATAACGGTAAAGTGACGTTACAGCTCCCACGAGGTTATCCTTTTAGTCTGAAACCGTCCTATTCTAATAATTACGCACTGGTCACAAGTGATGTTTTAGACAGAGAGAGTTTCTCAGAGTATAATATTGAGATAACAGCCACTGATTCGGGCTCCCCTCCCCTGACTACCAAGAAAACTATACCAGTCACTATCATTGATGTCAACGACAACCCCCCTAAATTCTCTCAGCCCTTCTATAATGTATATTTAAAAGAGAATGGACTACCAGGATCCATGCTATCCTCAGTATCTGCATCTGACCTGGATTTCGGAGATAATGCCAAGATCTCCTACTCCATCCTAGACTCCAAAGCTCAGGACGTTTCTGTGTCTTCCTATGTGTACATGAACACTGATAACGGCAGTATCTACAGTATGCACTCGTTTGACTATGAGAAACTAAAGGTGTTTCAGATTCTGGTGCAGGCAAAGGACCACGGCTCTCCCTCTCTGAGCAGCAACGTCACTGTCCATGTTTTTATCCTGGACCAGAACGACAACGCCCCCGCTGTTATTTACCCCTCCGCTGCCCTGGGCTCGCTCTCTCACCAGAAGATGCCCCGCTCCGCTAAAGCAGGCCACCTCGTTACTAAGGTAACGGCCGTGGACGCAGACTCGGGCCATAACGCCTGGGTCTCGTATAAGCTGGCTGAGGCCACAGACACGTCTCTGTTCAGTGTCAATCTTTACACAGGAGAGGTGAGGACTAAACGCGCTGTGTCCGAACAGGACGACTCCTCTCAGAGGCTGCTTATAGAGATACAAGATGACGGGGAGCCGGTCCAGTCTGCCACGGTCACATTGACCATACAGGTAGAGGACGGGCTCCACGAACTCATCTCGGACCTTCGGCAGAAAGCGCCAGAGCCTAGTAAGAAAAGCGGGAAAATCACCCTGTATTTGATTCTCTCTCTGGCCTCGGTGTCCGTGCTGTCTCTGGTGACTTTTGTCATCTTAGCAGTCAAGTGCGTTAGAAACAGCAGGAGCAGCGGTAGTTGCTGCATGAGACGGGACGACTTGGACGGCTACAAGAACCCCAACAGAAACCTGCAGATTCAGCTCAACACTGACGGACCGATTAAGTACGTGGAGGTCCTAGGAGGGGACATGTTGTCTCAGAGTCAGTCCTTCAGGTCATGTCTCTCTCCCATGTCAGAGTTCAGTGATTTCACCTTCGTTAAGCCCAGCAGCACCACTGACTTTAAGGAGATGATCAACGTCCTAGACGCGTCTTTACCCGACAGCGCCTGGACCTTTGAGAGCCAGCAGGTGAGCGCTGTAGTGACTTATAGTTTAATTGTGACACTTGGATATTGATAACAACCTATTTTTTGTATTCTGCTCTGTGATGCTTGTTAATTTGTGACGGATAGGCTTTCAGCCTTATAATTAGGAATTAGAAAACTAGGATATCTTTACTGAAGCCACAGTATTGTAATTTAAATTGGATATCTGTGCTATCCAACCATGAAAAGTTTTCTATTTCATAAGTCGAAGTTTGCCTTTCCCGTGATATTTGGTTCTGGTCTTTCTGATTTATACGAATTATATCTTGACAGTAATTGGCTACAAGGTTATAATTGAAAACATGTATTTATTGTAGTATCGTGAGCTCAGCACAGAATAAAAAATGCTCAAATGGTGTTTTGTTTTTAGATGAATCCAAGTTCGCATGTGTATTATTTAGAAGCTGACATATGGCCGAGTTTATATTGGGCCTGTGCATGACGTTTGCTCTATCAGTCATCCGTTATCTACAAGGCTCAGCATTTCAGCACCATTGTTGTGGACAGCGACACACCCTGGTTGCTGAATCAGCTGTGCGGTTTTGTGGAAGCAATTGCAAACAGTTTGAGAGGTAGAAACAGAGAAGGTAGACAGAGACATTTATTTTTTCAGAAATAAGTGCTGCTCAGTTAATATTTATATAAACTCTGCATATATAATGTTCACGTAAATATTTTTTGTATATTTGTTTTATCTTGTTTTACATCTTTACTCATTCTTTAGGCCGAACTAAATGATGTCCTTACTAATGTATTTATTTTACCACCAATATTGACAGTAGGGGAGAGTGGGGTAAATTGAGCCATTTTTATATTTCAGCATCACTCCGTAAATAAAAATAAAAAATAGTATTATTTCTAACGACGATACGGTATCTACACATATTTCAGGATGCTGTGTATCGCTGGAAATCATCAGCATTCATGTAAATATGACAACTTTTAAAACATAGCTTGTCCAAAAATGTTGGTCTCCTGGCAAAACGTAGTTGTGTAAGTTGAGCAGCTGGACAGGGTATGTTAAGGCGCCGATACACATTTCTGTACTGAATGAAATATTACCACTACCACTACCTTTTTAAAACCAAATCCACAGACGATGCAATCGCCATCACCATGAACACTGCCCTATCCCATCTGGACAAGAGGAATACCTACGTAAGAATGCTGTTCATTGACTGTAGCTCAGCATTCAACACCACAGTACCCTCCAAGCTCATCATTAAGCTTGAGGCCCTGGGTCTCAGTAATGCCCTGTGCTATTGGGTCCTGAACTTCCTGACGGGCCACCCCCGGGTGGTGAAGGTAGCAAACAACATGGACAAACTGAAATAGTCCACC
The DNA here is from genome assembly GCF_045791955.1 of Oncorhynchus clarkii lewisi. Classification (NCBI taxonomy): domain Eukaryota; kingdom Metazoa; phylum Chordata; class Actinopteri; order Salmoniformes; family Salmonidae; genus Oncorhynchus; species Oncorhynchus clarkii. Next base: position 7,057,169 of record NC_092160.1, on the reverse strand, counting down.
CACACAGACAGTGTGATGAAGAAGGCGCAACAGCGCCTCTTCAACCTCAGGAGGCTGAAGAAATGTGGCTTTTCACCTAAAACCCTCACAAATATTAACAGATGCATAATTGAGAGCATCCTGTCTGGCTGTATCACCGCCTTGTATGGCAACTGCACCGCCCACAACCGCAGGGCTCTCAGAGGGTGGTGTGGTCTGCACAACGCATCACAGGGGGAAAACTACCTGCCCTCCAAGACACCTACAGCACCCGATGTCACAGGAAGGCCAAAAAGATCATCAAGGACAACAACCACCCGAGCCACTGCCTGTTCACCCCGCTACCACCCAGAAGTCGAGGTCAGTACAGGTACATCAAAGCTGGGACCGAGAGACTGAAAAATAGCTTCTATCTCAAGGCCATCAGACTGTTAAACAGCCATCACTAACACAGAGAGGCTGCTGCCTACTTACAGACTTGAAATCATTGGCCATTCTAACAAATGGATCTCTAGTCACTTTATTAATGCCACTTTAATAATGTTTGCATATCTTGCACTACTCATCACATTTGTATATACTGTATTTTATACCACTTATTGCATCTTGCCTATGCTGCTCGGTCATTGCTCATCCATATATTTATATATACATATTCTTATTCAATCCCTTTACTTAGATTTGTGTGTATTAGGTAGTTGTTGTGGAATTGTTAGATTACATGTTAGATATTGCTGCACTGTCGGAACTAAAAGCACAAGCATTTCACTACACTCGCAATAACATCTGCTAACAACCATGTGTATGTGACCAACAAAATGTGATTTGGTTTTATATATTTTTTTCCCAAAACACAGTTCAATAAAATCAGTTTTTTTTTTTTGTCTTTTGAAAATTTTTAAGCATCTTTTAACGCAGACGCAACACCTAATAAACACTTTGTACTTTTTTTTTTTTTTTTTTTTTTGCGTAGGCCAGGTGCCTCGTTTATAAAAATGTTCTTAGATTTATACTTGAACTTAGTCGTAATATCATTTCCGACGGTGTGCTTGCGTTCAATTCATAAAAGATACTGAGCATAAAAAAACTTGCTTGCGCAGGTTCTAAGAAGCCCGTTTGTAACGTACGCACCTGTGATCTATAAATCTCAAATGAACTTAAAATTGACGGCACATGAACGCGCCTTACAATCAGCGATTTCCCCTTATAGAAACTACTTATATGTGGTTTTCTGCGTAAGTCATACTTAAGATCAAAATGGATCGTAAGTCCGTTTTAAAAATGAGGCCCCAGGCCCTGTTGTTACCTCTTACCCCAGCAATAATGCTGTGCATTACCCCTCAACTTACCCCAAGGCAAACATTTTGGACTATATTAGCCTACACAGCTACTGTAAAAGGATGCACTTTCATGTTAAGTTTAGGACCTCATATTGCAGCTTATAGAGACCCAACTGATGTATAGAACAATTTTAAAAGTTTCTACTTTTGTTTAGATACAAGTATCATGAACCTCTAACACAACAAATTAATTTGAATTTGTAAAAATCCATTTATTGGACATAAAATGCTTACCACTTTATCTATGTGGTTTCTTCCTTCACAGACTCCATGAAATGATGACCTTTTCTTAAGCATTTGGTCGAATTATGCATTTTGTGTATGGTTTCCTAGAAACAAGGGCAGCTCAACTTACCCCACTCTCCCCTATGCTATATTGTATATTATAGACTGGGTGGTTCGACCCCTCAATGCTGATTGGCTGACAGCCGTGGTATATCAGACCGTGGACCATGGATATGACAAAACATTTATTTTTACTGCTCTAGTTACGTTGGTAAGCAGTTTATAATAGCACTAAGGCTTCTCAGGAGTTTGTGATATATGGCCAATATGCCACGGCTAAGACCTGTATCCAGGTACTCTCCTTTGCGTCGTACATAATAACTATTCTTAGCCATGGTATATTGGCCATATACCACACCAACTCGGGCCTTATTGTTTAAATGAAAAATACAGTCACTTTATCCACTCCCTCTCTCTATGCCAGTTAAAGTGCTTTAAGCAGAGCCTGGCTGCTGTGGCTTTAAGAAGTCTATCCTGTTGGCCCCTTATTGGATGCTAGAGCTGCACGCTGTGCACCAATAGTGCGCAGAACTGTACAAAGAGATCTACTCCCTCCCCCCAGCCTCAGCACAGTTACCCTTACAATACTCAGAGCTGGAGAAGAGAAAGGGATGCGCTCACACACACGGAGACACAATATCATCTAAACACTTTAACATTACCGTGATACAACATTTATAGAAACATGCTACATGGAATATGCGTTCTGGAGATTCATTTTGATATGAACGTCTTTGTTCTGCACAGTAGTTTTGGAATTGTGTTATAACGGATCGGGGATGACAAAGAGAATGGGATACCGAGACTGGAGATGGCTGGCTCTTTGGTGGCATCATTTCTTTCTCTTGTGGACTACAATAGACGGACAGACTCGCTACACCATCTCGGAGGAACTGAAACAGGGCTCTGTGGTAGGAAATCTAGCCAAAGATCTGGGTTTGGGACTATCTGAGTTTTTTGACCGTAAGCTGCGTGTCGCCTCTGAGGCTGGTAAGCAGTATTTCAGCGTGGATGCGGGGAAGGGCGAGCTGGTCGTGAATGAGAGAATAGACAGAGAGACTTTATGCGGACAAAGCGCCAGCTGCGTTTTACCTCTGCAGGTTGTCATTGAGAACCCGTTACAACTGTATCGTGTTGAGGTTGAAATACAAGATATAAATGATAATTCTCCAAGTTTCCCTTCCAAACAACACCCGTTAGAGATAGCTGAAACAACTGCGGCAGGTGTACGTTTTCCCTTGGAAAGCGCACAAGACCCAGATGTGGGGAGTAATTCTCTAAAGTCATACATTCTTAGTAAAGATGAATGTTTTACTTTAAAGGTAAAAGAACTCTCTGGCGGCAGAAAGGTACCAGAACTAGTCTTGACCAAAGCTCTGGACCGAGAGAAAAAAACTGTCCATCATCTATTGTTGACAGTTGTAGACGGGGGCAACCCAGTGAGATCCGGAACCTCGCAGATAACTATTACAGTTCTCGATGTAAATGATAATGTGCCCGTTTTTGAAAATGCAGTGTATAAAGTTTCTGTAAGTGAAAAAAGCGCAGAGGGCACTTTCATAGTTAATCCTAGAGCAACAGACGCCGATGACGGACAGAATGGACAGATAGAATATTCGTTCGGTGTCCATACGTCAGACTCGGTGCTATCTGTTTTTGAGATTGATTTTCTAACAGGAAAAATCATTTTAAAAGGGCAATTAGATTTTGAGAGCGCTGCAAATTATGAAATTGACATCAGTGCGAAAGACAAAGGTAGCCCTAGAATGGAGGGACATTGTAGTGTGCAGGTAGATGTAGCAGATGTAAATGACAACTCTCCCGAAATAATTTTAACCTCCAAACCAAGTCCTCTGCGTGAGGATGCACCGAGTGGCACGGTAGTAGCTTTGATCGGTGCCCGGGACCTAGACTCCGGTAATAACGGTAAAGTGACGTTACAGCTCCCACGAGGTTATCCTTTCAGTCTGAAACCTTCCTTTTCTAATAATTACGCACTGGTCACAAGTGGTGTTTTAGACAGAGAGAGTTTCTCAGAGTATAATATTGAGATAACAGCCACTGATTCGGGCTCCGCTCCCCTGACTACCAAGAAAACTATAACAGTCAGTATCATTGATGTCAACGACAACCCCCCTAAATTCAGCCAGTCCTCATATAATGTATATTTAAAAGAGAATGGACTACCAGGCTCAATGCTATCCTCAGTATCTGCATCTGACCTGGATTTCGGGGATAATGCCAAGATCTCCTACTCCATCCTAGACTCCAAAGCGCAGGACGTTTCTGTGTCTTCCTATGTGTACATGAACACTGAAAACGGCAGTATCTACAGTATGCACTCGTTTGACTATGAGAAACTAAAGGTGTTTCAGATTCTGGTGCAGGCCAAGGACCACGGCTCTCCCTCTCTGAGCAGCAACGTCACTGTCCATGTTTTTATCCTGGACCAGAACGACAACGCCCCCGCTGTTATTTACCCCTCCGCTGCCCTGGGCTCGCTCTCTCACCAGAAGATGCCCCGCTTCGCTAAAGCAGGCTACCTGGTTACTAAGGTAACCGCAGTGGACGCAGACTCGGGCCATAACGCCTGGATTTCATATAAACTGGCGGAGACCACAGACGCGTCTCTGTTCAGTGTCAATCTTTACACGGGGGAGGTGAGGACTAAACGCGCTGTGTCCGAACAGGACGACTCCTCTCAGAGGCTGCTTATAGAGATGCAAGATGACGGGGAGCCAGTCCAGTCCGCCACGGTCACATTGGCCATACTGGTAGAGGACGGGCTCCACGAACCCATCTTGGACCTTCGTCAGAAAGCGCCAGAGCCTAGCAAGAAAAGCGGGAGAATCACCCTGTATTTGATTATCTCTCTGGCCTCGGTGTCCGTGCTGTCTCTGGTGACTTTTGTCATCTTAGCAGTCAAGTGCGTTAGAAACAGCAGGGGCAGCGGTAGTTGCTGCATGAGATGGGACGACTTTGACGGCAACAAGAACCCCAACAGAAACCTGCAGATTCAGCTCAACACTGACGGGCCGATTAAGTACGTGGAGGTCCTGGGAGGGGATATGTTGTCTCAGAGTCAGTCCTTCAGGTCCTGTCTCTCTCCCATGTCAGAGTTCAGTGATTTCACCTTCGTTAAGCCCAGCAGCACCACTGACTTTAAGGAGATGATCAACGTCCTAGACGCGTCTTTACCCGACAACGCCTGGACCTTTGAGAGCCAGCAGGTGAGAAGTGAACTGTAGCATTGTGACGAATTGGATTGTTGGATGGAAACGGTTTTATGACGTTTGATATTAACACACAAACAATATGCGTGTATTTTTGTGTTTCAACATTCCACAACTCTAAACATTGTTCTTTTGGCAATGTTTTCATTTACTGAAGATATTAATATTATGGTAGCTTATCCTTTAGACTATGTCTGATACAAAAGTCTGTAAATAAATAATGAATATTTTTACCATTGAAGTCGCAGTGAAACTTTGAATTCAAACGGTACTTTTTCCGATTCTAATATTTTCCCTTTTGAACCAAATGCTGCAATGTTGCTTCCCTTCAGATGTATAAAAATGATATAATATTCGAAATATTGAATTCATTATCTAACCTGATGATTGTAACCATTAGAGAGCTATTGTGTAATCTATATTGTTACTATAGTTGCTGTGTAGCGTCATTCTGTGTCTTTTTGACTGGCTCGTGGACGCGTATGGGTTTCAGCACCATGGACAGTGACCCGGCTGAATGAACTGTGTGGTTTTTGTGTGTAGGAGGGCAGACAGAGATTCTTATACAATTGCTGTAAAATACATATTTTTCAGATCGACTGAAGCTCAATCGATATTTTATGCAAACTATAATCGTCAAAAATGTGTTTCTTCCACAGCCTCTTCTAGAATGGCAGTATTTTGCAAGATATCTGTGCGCAATGGGAGACTATATTTTGAAACATGTCTTACACTTTTACCTATTTTTAACTACAGGATATGGGCTGCCCATAATATATTTACAACGAGACAATGTTAACAGAGTGATTGTATATTGGAAAACAGTCTTTTTAACCGCTCTCTTTGTTATGGTGCATCAGAAAGACCTCTACGTTTAGTCTGGCTGCTGTGGCTTTAAGAGAAATATTCTGTGAGCCCCTTATTGGATGCTAGAGACACACGCTGTGCACCAATAGCATACAGAAATGTACAAAGAGATCTACTCCCCCCCCCCCCCAGCCTCAGCACCTAACACTTACAATACTCAGAGCTGCAAGAGAGAGAGAGAGCGAGTGATGCGCTCACATACACGGCGATAGAATACAATCTCAACACAACATTATTTTTGTTGTACAAAATGTATGGAAACATGCTAAATGGAATATACACACTGGGGATGTCTTTTGATATGAAGCTCTTCGTTCTGGACAGTATTTCAATGGGAATTGTGTTATAACGGATCAGGGATGACAAAGAGAATGGGATACCGAGACTGGAGATGGCTGGCTCTTTGGTGGCATAATGTCATTCTCTTGTGGAGTACAGTAGACGGACAGACTCGCTACACCATCCCGGAGGAACTGAAACAGGGCTCTGTGGTGGGAAAACTAACTAAAGATCTGGGGTTGGGACTATCTGAGGTTTTTGACCGTAAACTGCGTGTCGCCTCTGAGGCTGGTAAGCAGTATTTCAGTGTGGATGCGGGGAAGGGCGAGCTGGTCGTCAATGAGAGAATAGACAGAGAAACGTTATGCGGACAAAGCGCCAGCTGCGTTTTACCTCTGCAGGTTGTCATTGAGAACCCGTTACAGTTGCACCGTATTGAGGTGGAAATACGCGACATAAATGACAATTCACCTAGTTTCTTAACAACGGAGCTCACATTGAAAATAGCAGAATCGACAGTTGCGGGCGTGCGTTTTCCTCTGGAGAGCGCAGATGACCCAGACGTTGGAAGCAATTCGCTCAAGTCCTATACTATTAGTAAAGATGACTGTTTTAGTTTAAAAGTAAACGAGCTTCGTAATGGAAGAAAACTCCCCGAACTGGTCATAGAGAGAGCACTTGATAGAGAGAAAAAAGCTGTCCATCAGCTGCTGTTAACAGCGTTAGACGGAGGTAATCCCGTCAGATCCGGGACTTCACAGATAACTATCATAGTGCTTGACAACAACGACAACGTTCCCCTATTTGAAAACAATGTATATAAAGTGTCCATTAACGAAAATAGTCCAACGGGTACCTTCATGGTTAAACTTAAAGCGACGGATAATGACGAAGGACAAAATGGTGAGGTAAAATATACATTTGGTGAGCGTACACCCGAGTCCGTGCTTTCCACATTTGATATTAATCCAGTTACGGGGGAATTGTTTTTGAAAGGTGAATTAGATTCTGAAAGCGCTGCAAATTATGAAATTGATGTAGCTGCTAAAGATGAAGGTATTCCGGAGATGGAAGGACACTGTAGCGTGCTGGTGGAAGTAGTAGACCTAAACGACAACCCTCCGGAAATTGTCCTCACCTCCAAACCGAGCCCGGTGCGCGAGGACGCTCCTAGTGGCACGGTAGTGGCTTTGATCGGTGCCCGGGACCTAGACTCCGGGAATAACGGTAAAGTAACGTTACATCTTACAAAAGGCCATCCTTTCAGTCTGAAACCGTCCTTTTCTAATAATTATGCACTGGTCACCAGTGGTGTTTTAGACCGAGAGAGCTTCTCAGAGTATAATATTGAGATAACAGCCACTGATTCAGGCTCCCCTCCCCTGACTACCAAGAAAACTATACCAGTCAGCATCATTGATATCAACGACAACCCCCCTAAATTCACTCAGCCTTCCTACAATGTATTTTTAAAAGAGAATGGACCACCAGGATCCTTGCTATCCTCAGTATCTGCATCTGACCTGGATTTCGGAGATAATGCCAAGATTTCCTACTCCATCCTAGAGTCCAAAGTGCAGGATGTGTCTCTATCCTCCTATGTGTACATTAACTCTGACAACGGCAGTATCTACAGTATGCACTCGTTTGACTATGAGAAACTAAAGGTGTTTCAGATTCATGTGCAGGCAAAGGACCATGGCTCTCCCTCTCTGAGCAGCAACGCCACTGTCCATGTTTTTATCCTGGACCAGAATGACAATGCCCCCGCTGTTATTTACCCCTCCGCTGCCCTGGGCTCGCTCTCTCACCAGAAGATGCCCCGCTCCGCTAAAGCAGGCCACCTGGTTACTAAGGTAACGGCCGTGGACGCAGACTCGGGCCATAACGCCTGGGTCTCGTATAAGCTGGCTGAGGCCACAGACACGTCTCTGTTCAGTGTCAATCTTTACACAGGGGAGGTGAGGACTAAACGTGCTGTGTCCGAGCAGGACGACTCCTCTCAGAGGCTGCTTATAGAGATACAGGATGACGGGGTGCCGGTCCTGTCCGCCACGGTCACATTGTCCATACAGGTAGAGGACGGGCTCCACGAACCCATCTTGGATCCTCGGCAGAAAGCGCCAGAGCCTAGCAAGAAAAGCGGGAGAATCACCCTGTATTTAGTCCTCTCTCTGGCCTCGGTGTCCGTCCTGTCTATGGTGACCTTCATCATCTTAGCAGTCAAGTGCGTTAGAAACAGCAGGAGCAGCGGTAGTTGCTGCATGAGACGGGACGACTTGGACGGCTACAAGAACCCCAACAGAAACCTGCAGATTCAGCTCAACACTGACGGGCCGATTAAGTACGTGGAGGTCCTAGGAGGGGACATGTTGTCTCAGAGTCAGTCCTTCAGGTCCTGTCTCTCTCCCATGTCAGAGTTCAGTGATTTCACCTTCGTTAAGCCCAGCAGCACCACTGATTTTAAGGAGATGATCAACGTCCTAGACGCATCTTTACCCGACAGCGCCTGGACCTTTGAGAGCCAGCAGGTGAGCGGTGAGCTGTACCATTGTCACAATTATGATTCCTGACTCTAGTGCCTTTAATATGATGTCCTATCATGAGGATTCAGAGTTTAGTTTTCCTATAGGCTATGATGTCATCATCAGTGAGTGGAGACCAACCCACCTCGAGACGTTTAAAGTATCAGGGTGCAGCTTATGTACAAGATAAACGCTCTGTAGCCTATACTGCCTTGGAAATAATTGCTGGCGCAGCAGGACGAGGCGGAGCATATCAAACAAAAGGCTACAAGCTATAATTACATTGAACAAAAATATAAACGCAACGTGCAACAATTTCAAAGATTTTACTGAGGTACAGTTCATATAAAGAAATCAGTCAATTGAAATAAATAAATTCAGCCCTAATCTATGGATTTCAGATGAATGGGAATACAGATATGCATCTGTTGGTCACAGATACCTTAAAAAAAGGTAGGGGCGTGGATCAGAAAACCAGTCAGTATCTGGGGTGACCACCATTTGCCCCATCCAGCGTGACACATCTCCTTCACATAGAGTTTATCAGGCTGTTGATTGTGGCCTGTGGAGTGTTGTCCCACTCCTCTTCAATGTCTGTGTGAAGCTGCTGGATATTGGCGGGAACTGGAACACGCTGTCGAACATGTCAATCCAGAGCATCCCAAACATGCTCAATGGGTGACATATCTGGTGAGTATGCAGGCCATGGGAGAAGTGGGACATTTTCAGCTACTAGGAAATGTGTACAGATCCTTGTGACATGGGGCCGTGCATTATCATGCCGAAACATGAGGTTACGGCGGCAGATGAATGACACGACAGTGAGCCTTACACTGTAAAAATCAAACGTTTTTTGATAAATTTAAACTGTGGGGGATCCCCTATAAGTTCTTTGAATAACCCCTTTTAATGGTTCCTCAAAGAACCTTTTGAATAAGCTTTTGGGGTAAATGTTTTAACTACCCCCCCCCCCCCCCTCCAATATTATTATACGCATAACAATAACAACAATGATCCAATATTTTAGTTGTCAGTGTTTATTATGATTTTAGTGGCAAAGCAGAATTAAAACATCCAAATATGAGAAACTCCCAGCAGAGCCCCAAGTATAATGGGTATATCCTCTGGCGTGTTGGTGTTAGTGTTCTCCGTATCTGTAACGATTCTCGTCCTCGTCTGATGAGGAATATGAAGGATCGGACCAAAATGCAGCGTGGTACGTGTCCATGTTAACTTTGTTAACCTGAACACAAAATAACAAAGGTGAAAAAACAAAACAGTCCTATCAGGTGACAAAACACAAAACAGGAAACAACTACCCACAAACACAGGTTACCTAAGTATGGTTCTCAATCAGAGACAATGATAGACAGCTGCCTCTGATTGGGAACCATACCAGGCCAAACACAGAAGTACAAAACAGAACAAAAACATAGAATGCCCACCCCAACTCACGCCCTGACCAAACCAAAAAATAGAGACATAAAAAAGGAACTAAGGTCAGAACGTGACAGTATCCATCGCCAGAATGATTTTTCCAGTGAATGGTGATCGAACAGGGTTTCCTGTTATATTCATCAGTGTAGAGAGGTTCAAGTTTGTGAATCCCCCAAATATGACTAACAAAACATGCACACGACAGTATTCTTACACATACCGTGTCCATAATGTAGAAGCCTATGGGGTATTCATTGAAGAGGTAAGGGAGGTAAGTGGGCTCTGCATAACACACCAATAGCAATTGATATACCTTTGTATGCCTCCTCGTCGGTATACCTGTAGACACAAAAGTGAGCCGTTCAGTCACCTGCACCCAATACAGCTAGTATTCAAACAGTATTCTTAAAGAGTACATATTCTCACCTCTTTGTTGATTTGATATCCAATGAATTGTGTCCATTTTCTGTTTTTTAGAAAGATTTGCACAAATATGAAACGATAGACGGTATCATCATAAAACAATATTGATAGATTTCACACAAGGGACCAAAACTTACCTTTAATTGAGGGGATCTTTACATTTTTTTCGGTTAATTGCCTGCACCTGCTGTCCTTTCAAATTCAAATCCAAATGTTTCAGTTGGGCAGTTAGGTTCTTTCAAGAAACCCCACCAACTAAAGAGATTCCCTCGATGAACCCCACCTCCCATGGTGGTCTTGGAATAACCTTTTTGGGGGCTATTTTCTGTGCCAAGTACTGAACATAGGTTAGTCAAAGAACTGTGAGGATCTTAGAGGAACCCTTGTTGAATCCTTCATTTGTAGAGTACAGGATCTCGTCACAGTAGCTCTGTGCATTCAAATTGCCACCAATAAAATACAATTGTGTTCATTGTCAATAGCTTATGCGTGCCCATTCCATAACCCCACCGGCACCATGGGGTACTCTGTTCACAACATTGACATCAGCAAACTGCTCACCCATACAACACCATACACGCTGTCTGCCAGTTGAACCTGGGATTTATTCCGTGAAGAGCACACATCTCCAGCATGCCATCGGAGGTGAGCATTTACCCACTATAGTCGGTTACAACGCCGAACTGCAGTCTGGTTAAGACCCCGGTGAGAATGACGAGTATGCAGATGAGCTTCCCTGAGACGGTTTCTGACCGTTTGTGCAGAAGTTCTTCAGTTGTGCAAACCCACAGTTTCATCAGCTGTCAGGGTGGCGGGTCTCAGATGATTCCGCAGGTGAAGAAGCCGGATGTGGAGGTCCTGGGCTGGAAATGGTTACACGTGGTCTGAGGTTGTGAGACCCGGTTGGACGTACTGCCAAATTCTCTATAACAACATTAGAGGTGATTATTGGATTATGGTAGAGAAATGAACATTCAATTCTCTGGCAACATCTCTGGTGGACATTCCTGCAGTCCGCATGCCAATTGCACACTACCCTCAACACTTCAGATATCTGTGGCAGGGGGCCGGAGAAATTCATGTTCATCACTCACCACATTAGTTCATCAGATGTACCAAAAAATATATTTTTTCTGCAAAAAACAAATCAATGCTATTTAACTACCTACATTTTTCCTTGTTGGACCTGGGTTTACAATGTATCCAATTTCGGTTTGTGTTGTTTTGTAGCAAGAGCGTTTGGCACGTGTCGGCACATATTGCGTCATGATTGCAAGGTGTCCCGATATATTTTCAACTGTCCAGATATCTTTTCCAACTGTCCCGTTGTCTGGTTATAATGTCCATTCTGGAATGCCCTTCTAGCCAATCAGAAATGAGTATTCAACAATGCTGTGGTATTAGATAGAATGTCAGCCTAATATTAGCACCAAAACATTCTTACCCGTATCTCCATTCACCTTAATGTTGTAGCCTATGAGAATGGATGATATCTGGATCTGCAGGTTAATAAATGTTTGCAAAGTAGTTCAGAAAAAGGATTAACGGTTCACACTTATCAACAGCTCATCATTTCTTTTAAATGTGAAATATATTTGGCTATTCATAACAGTAATTACATGTAGGTTTATCCAAATATGGAATTTACATCAGTCAAATGATTACTTCGTTAGCTTACCAGTGAACAATACGGATTTCTTTAGGCCTATATCATAGCGTTATACTTTCTCATTAAAGTATTTTGTCAATAGGCCTACAGTAGAAATTGCACGGGATCAAACGTGATAAGTTCATATGTCATTCATTATCTGTTTAAGCAGGCCTAATACATACAAAGAGATGTAAGTAGGCCAAAGGTTGTTATGTTGGTTATCAATGGCATTGCTGCCTCCTTGCCAAGACCCAATCTGTGGTTTACATCATGGCACATGGTTCAAACGGTATCAACACCTCTGGAAAGTAAATCATTTGATAACCATGCCGCCTTGCGGCTACGTCCATCATTGCAATTTGATCATGAGTCCATCAGTTACTTTGCGTAACTTTGAATATAAGCAATGTAAGTAGTTCTGTTCATTGACAAAACATAGTAACAAGTTCATACTTACTCTTGTGGTTTTATACCCACCCTTCGTGCCGGTCTGTGCTTTAAGCGCTTGGAAATGGCATAAGTCGCTTTTTTTAAATGATATTATTTTATAAGTTCCATGGCCTCGTCGTCGTGAATTCTGAGTTGTTTTGCTCTAAAGGTAATGTCTTTAGCGTGTAACATGTCTCTCTCTCTACCTTGATGGTAAATCCAAAATGAGTGCCCTCTAAGTTTTCACTCACTCTCTGCTTTGTGAGAGAGTTCTGTGTGGGGAGCGAGTCCCGGCTTCTCGGCCAATAGGAAACGGGTGTCTGTGTCCCCGCCCCAGAGAGGAGCAGAGCAGGAGGAGACGAGTGTGGAGAGTTTTAGCCGATCCTTCATGGAGTTTTACTTTTCCTCTTTTTTTATTTTCATGATAACTTCTAAACTTCCCACCGCACTTTTTCTTAAACGGAAGTGTTTACCGACTGCCTGGTAGCGTCGTTTTCCCGAGACTATAGATGAGTTACGGTAAAATATTAACTTTGAACATTTTCCATCCCCCGGACCCCGCGGATCCCTCATAATGGAATCCAGACAGAGGAAAGGCTACGGAGGGTGGCCAGTGCTGAGTCTATGGTTTTCTCTGGCGTGCTTTACAGGCGCGACCGCGCAACTCAGCTACTCTATTTTGGAGGAGCTAAGACCCGGGGCTGTGGTCGGGAATATCGCTAAGGATTTGGGCCTCACGGTTCAGAGGATAATTCAGAGAAAATTGCGGGTGATCTCGGAATCTAACGCACAGTACTTCGAGGTAAACCATGCGACTGGGGATTTGGTTATTAGACAGACAATTGACAGGGAACACATGTGCGAATTAAGTTCAACGTGTTCACTACATCTTGAGATTGTACTTGAGAATCCTTTAGCAATACATCGGGTTCTTGTGGATATTGTGGATGCGAATGACAATTCTCCGCAGTTTTCCACTAAGAATATTTCCTTGGAGATATCAGAGGCGGCCGCGCCGGGCACTCGGTTCCGACTGGAGAGTGCGCACGACCCAGATGTGGGTATCAACTCTCTGCGCACTTATCACCTCGCACCCAACGACTGCTTTGTTTTGAATGTGGAAACGAAAAGTGACGGGAGTAAGTTCCCGGAATTAGTTTTAGAGAAGGCTTTGGATAGGGAGACGCAGGCCTCGTTTCGCCTGTTGCTCACCGCGGTAGACGGGGGAAAGCCGGAGAAGTCTGGATCCACTCTTTTACTCATAAAAATTCTGGATGTCAATGACAATGCGCCCGTCTTTGAAGAGCCGGTGAAAAAAGTTAGCATTTTGGAGAATGTTGAACCGGGCACTTTAGTAACGAAACTGAACGCGACCGATGCGGATTACGGTCAGAATGGGCAGATCTCTTTCCTGTTTAGTAAATACACGCAGGACCGGGTGCTCAAGCTATTCAGTGTGGATTCTAAAACCGGGGAGATCCGTGTAAATGGCCAGGTGGACTATGAGACAGCGAATGAATATCACATCACCGTGCAGGCCAGGGATGGGGGAACCCCCGCCATGGAGGGTTCCTGTAACATTATAGTTGACGTCACTGATGTGAATGACAATTCTCCAGAGGTAACGTTGACGTCACTGACCAGTCCCATCAGAGAGGACGCAGCTCCTGGTACAGTCATCGCCCTCATCAGTGCAAGGGACCTGGACTCTGGTAAGAATGGGGAGGTGACATTAAAGGTCCAGTCCGGCCTGCCCTTCAAACTCAACTCTGCCTTTGGTGAGCACTACAATCTCGTCACGGATGGCAACCTGGACCAAGAGACCATCGCAGAGTACACTGTGGTCATCATGGCGACCGACGCGGGCTCCCCTCCCCTGTCGTCGCGGACGACCTTCGTGGTCAAGCTATCAGATGTGAACGACAACGCTCCTTCATTCTCCCAGCCCTCCTACTCAGTGGATGTCCCCGAGAACAACGATCTCAGCACCCCCATCACCATGGTGACGGCCTCTGACCCGGACACAGGGGACAACGCCCGTGTCTCCTTCTCCATCCTGCCCAGCATGGTTCAGGGCTCCCCCATTTCCTCCTATGTCTACATCAACCCAGAGACTGGACATATCTACAGCATGCGTTCCCTAGACTATGAGACCCTCAATGCCTTCCGTATCGAGGTGCAGGCCCGAGACGCCGGGGCGCCACCCCGGACTGCCAACGTCACCGTGCATGTGTTCGTAGTGGATCTTAATGACAACGCGCCCCTCATCGTATATCCCCCCTTCCCCCAGGACACGGGGCTGCTGCTGAGTGTACCCCAGTCGGCTGGGCCGGGTCATCTCATTAATAAACTAGTAGGGGTGGACCCTGATAGTGGACATAATGCTTGGCTGTTCTACTCCATCGCCCCAGGGCCACACGCTGGTCTCTTCCGCATCGCCCCCCACACAGGGGAGCTCCGCACCGCCCGCAAACTAGCCGAGGAGGAGGGCGGCTCCGCCTATGACATCATCGTGGTCGTCCAGGACAACGGCGAGCCCACTCTCTCCACCACTGTGGCCATCACAGTAACCGTGGAGGAGAAGGGTGCCAGCGACGCCGCTACGGACAACCGGAAGACGTCTGGGATGCGTCGCACCGGCATGCCTGACATCACCCTGTACCTCATCATCTCGCTGGCCTGTGTCTCGGCCGTGTTCTTCCTCACCTTCCTCATCCTCATGGTGCGATGCCTCCGCCACCGCAGCGACCTCGGAGGGACAGGCTGCTGCTACAGCCGCCACAGGCCCAGCAGGGCCCACCATCAGAGACCCAGCAAGGACCTCCACCTGCAGCTCAACACAGACGGACCCATCCGTTACATGGAGGTGGTGGGAGGAGCTCAGGACCCCCCAGGAACACGGACCTACAGACCCTGCTACTCCACCATCTCCAGCCGAAGTGACTTTGTGTTTGTCAAGACGCCCATGATGAGTCACAACAACACCCTCAGCATGACGCTCAACAGGAAGCACCTAATGAACTCAGCCATTGAGGTGAGGGCCCTGGGGGAGGAGGCGGGATACTGGCCAATCGAGTATTGTGAAAATCACTTGACCAATGACATAGGTCTGTAAGTACTAGGTTATGAGCATTGACATTGAAGGTTTTATCCTAAGATCCTGGTCTTTATTGACTTCGCTTACCCAATTGAGCCTGCTGACCTAGACTGACTAAGTCACGTAGCAATGCAATATTTATCCTAAAGCCTAGTGTTGTTGACCCTCAACCCTCTCTTCATGATGTGTGTGGTATAGTAGATAGCTCATATAACTGTCACCCTGCTAGCCAGTGAGGGGAGGAAATGAAGGAGGGGAGAATTGCTTTAATATTTCATAGGAGATGCAGTCTCCCTCGCTCTCTCGGACTTCCAATTACTAAACGAGATCAGCAGGGAAGCACTGTTCTACAAGAGAAAGAGGGAGAGAGGGAATGGATGGATTGGAGTGCAGAGAGGGATAGAGGGGAAGAGGGGATGGGTTGGTTTTGACAGATGGAGAGGAGGAGAGTAACGACAGATGAAAAAAGATACCAGAGCTTAGAGTAATAGCATAGTGAGATAGGAAGTGGAGGGGGACCGGATGACAGAGAGCGAGGAAGAGAGAGGGGGGTGGAAAAGAGGAGGGGGTGTGAGGAAGGGGGAGGATGGAACAGAGGGAAGGAAAGAGAGAGAAGGGGGAATGGGTCAAAGAGTAAAGTGGTGGCTGACAAAAAAGGGAATTCCAGGGGTCAGCACGCGACCTCACTTCCTGTTGTCCTCTGAACCTTGATTGGTTCCATGCCATGTCTGAGTCACATGGTCAACCGTGACCTCACCCTGTGTGACTGTCTGTGTGCCTGTGGCTGCAGCTCTAGTCAAACATTCCCAAACCTCATTCCCAGAGCACTTGTTAGGAAATACCATTTCACTCTGTGTTCCGGGGTGTGGATGAAAAGTCATGTTCTGACTCTCCACATGCAGTACATGCAGAGGACCCCTCCCTGTTCACTGACTAACTGTGTATATCTTCATTTCCAAGATGGCTGCCAGAGCTCTAGTTTTGATGATTCATGTAGAGCGACTCAGTGGCCTCTTTCTCCTTTTCATTTGTTTAATCCCTTTTTCATTTAGCCTAGCTAGTGATTATAGTTTTGGTCAAGTCCCTACAGGAAGAGGGCAGTGGGTAGTGTGCTGGTTTAGTTTGTCATAATGCCTGTTGTCTAGGCTATGTGTCTCTGGTGAATTACACAGCTTATATCTCATGATGGGAGAGCACGGGTGTTTTCCTGGTTATCTGATTTTCTATTGGTCTGTTTTTCCTTTTGTGACTGTCATGGTCATCATGACTCTCTCTCTCTCTCTCTCTCTCTCTCTCTCTCTCTCTCTCTCTCTCTCTCTCTCTCTCTCTCTCTCTCTCTCTCTCTCTCTCTCTCTCTCTCTCTCTCTCTCTCTCTCTCTCTCTCTCTCTCTCTCTCTCTCTCTCTCTCTCTCTCTCTCTCTCTCTCTCTCTCTCTCTCTACACCGGGGTCGTTAGGGTACCATCTGTCTCCCTGCTCCAGTGACACGTGTAGTACAGGAACGATAGAGGGAGGGCGAGAAGGATGGAGGGAAAGAGAGAAAGACAGTGAGGGAATCACATTACGCACGTGTGCCGCAGTGACAGACAGATTGGCCTCTAATGGACTAGCGCCACAGAGGGGACACAATCAGCGTGTGTGTATACAGTGTATAGTCAGGCGCTCCAAGCCCTACAGCAAGATGTAATCTTAGCAAGGCCCTATGTCCCCAGGGTCCCATTGTGGCAAACAGAGTGACTTCTCCTCTCATTTCAATAGCAGTGTGTAGTTCCTCCTCAAAGGCCTTTTGTATATGGAACCGTCGGAGTGTGTAGTTGTGAGCGTGTAGTACTGAGTGTGTAGTACAAACCCCCACATTGAGCGTATGTGTGTGCGGTCGCATTTACATTATGTGGCTAGATCTGTATGTCAGGGTCTGCGCACGCTGGTCGCAAGAAAGAGACGTCGATTTTGGACGTTTGTAAAGGTCCTGAGGACGTCGACAGGTGCCTTCGTCGGGCACTCCCCAAAAACAAAAGACGGCACAAGCTCTTGGCTCAAACTCGGCAGGCTCAGAGCCAGAGCGCGCTGCTTCAGTTCTCGAGCGAGCAAGGAGAGTACTGGAATGATACTTAATGGAAGCCGCGTATTGTTTTGTTTTAAGCCTTCGCCAAGCCATAGCCCTTTACCTTAACCACTTGGAGTGAATTCCCAAACTTAACCCTTCGAGTCGTTTCTGTCTGAACCCTGTAACCTTTCGGAGTTAACCCATTCATTCTGTGTGGTTACAGAGTTATCATCGAATTGCGGCAAATTCCCGAAATGGAACTATGAAATCAGGTTACATGGCGCGTGGTCACGTGCAACAACTAGATGTGGGAGCGTTTTGTAAATACTCTGTTCTCGCGGATGAAGAAGCAGCACACGCTCCCAATCGGCCCGCGTGGCTCGGTGAACCCGTCCCGGAGTCATCTACAGGATCATATGGCGTGTGACTGTGACTCAGTGTGGTCCAGTGTGTCAGTATAAATCTCACCAAAAGCCTTTCCTCTTGTTTTCGTCTCTCATGTTGTCTCCAGTCCTGGACTTATCCTCCTTGCGGGTCCTGCATTGTCGACTCTGTCTCTAGGATCCGTATAGCTTTCAGTATTAGGATTCATGATAATCTGTTTCCCCCCCCAGTGTCATCATCTGAATGGCTTAGGAGGACAATGGAACTGAAAAGCATTTATTGTGATAGCCGGGAGAATATTGTGTGGGAGTTGGTGTGTGGGGATGTGGGTTGGGAGTCTGTTAGGACTTCCTCTTTCAGACAGAGCACCAGGTGCAGTCTAGCCGCAGTTCTGTCAATGCCAAGAGGTGTGGGTGTGAGCGTGTGTATTTTTGGTGTGCATGGGTGTGTGTTTGCGTTTGGAAACCGTAACTTCCTCACACGACACACAGCACCAGGTGGGGCCCGGCCTGTGTGAGAACCATGCCAGTGGAAGGTTTGTGTGTGAAGTGTGTGTGTGTGTGTTTTTCAGCGGGAAGAATCCTGCCGATGAATGTCCTCCCATTCATCAGATTATGGCCAGTGCTCAGAGTTGTCCTCTCATTCATCCACTGAACCAGATGTGCTTTCTTTTCCGGGTCGGACTCGGGACGCACACTGGGTTGGAGCCCAGATGTTCATGTCCCAGCGATTAGCGCCTTTTTCTCTTGTGTGTGTCCAGAGCTTTCACTCTGTGATCGTCCTTCTTTATCAGATATGGACTGAGATAAATCCTCAGTCCATACAATTCTCTGCCGTTGTCTGTACAAATAATACGGTTTTCATGTAAACTGAACAAAAATATAAAGGCGACATGTATTCTGAGTTATTTGTAAAAATATTTTTGATTTAACCTTTTTTTAACCAGGAAAAGCCCATTGTGTCCCAGAGTCTCTTTTTCAGTATACATGACCAAGTAAATTAGTCAACTGTAATACATTGATTAGGCCCTAATCTATGGATTTCACATGACTAGGATGCAGATATGCATCTGTTGGTCACAGACACCTTTTTTTTTTTAAAGGTAGGGGCGTGGATCAGGAAACCAGTCAGTATCTGGTGTGACCACCATTTGTCTCATGTAGCATGACATATCTCCTTCACATAGAGTTGATCAGGCTATTGATTGTGGCCAGTGGAACATTGTCCCACTCCTCTTCGATGGCTCTGCCAAGTTGCTGGTTATTGGTGGGAACTGGAACACGCTGTCGTACATATCAATCCAGAGCATCCCAAACATGCTCAATGGGTGATATGTCTGGGGAATATGCTGGCCATGGAAGAACTGGGACATTTTCAGCTTCCAGGAATTGTGTACAGATCCTTGTGACATGGGGCCGTGCATTGTCACGCTGAAACATGAGATGATGGCGGCAGATGAATGGCACGACAATGGGCCTTAGGACCTTGTTGCGGTATCTCTGTGCATTCAAATTGCCATCGATAAAATGCAATGGTGTTCGTTGTCCGTAGCTTATGCCTGCTCATATCGTAACCCCACCGCCACCATGTTGACATCGGCAAACTGCTTGCCCACACAACGCCATACACGTGGTCTGCGGTTGTGAGGCTGGTTGGACGTACTGCGAAATTCTCTAAAACAACATTGGAGGTGGCTTATGGTAGAGAAATTAACATTCAATTCTCTGGCAACAGCTTTGGTGGACATTCCTGCAGTCAGCATGCCAATTGCACGCTCCCTCAAAAGTTGAGACATTTGTGGCATTGTGCTGTGTGACCAAACTGCACATTTTAGAGTGGCCTTTTATTTTCCCCAGCACAAGGTGTAATGATTATGCTGTTTAATCATCTTCTTGATATGCCACATCGGTAAGGTGGATATATTATCTTGGCAAAAGAGAAATGCTCACTAACAGGGATGTAAACAAATTTGTGCACAAAATCTGAGAGAAATACACTTTTTGTGCATATGGCACATTTTGGGAATCTGTCATTTCAGCTCATGAAACATGGGACCAGCACTTTACATGTTGCGTGTATATTTCTGTTTAGTGTAGTAGTAGCTTAGGGACATGAACAGGTTGTAAGGCAGTAGGTTCTCTACCTATTAAAGTAACTCTGTCCAGTGATAGTGGTAACTGTGTTAGAAGCAGTAAGTCTGGTAAGTCTCTATGGATCAGAACAGGAGAACCATAATCCCTATCTGACCTCAGAGCAGACAGAGCTTCTCACTGAGGGAGTTCAGTGGGTTTTTCATCTACTCTGGTCACTTTCTGGTTTCTACCCTTAAAAACTGACTCTGGATCATCTATCTGGAGCACTGCACTGATCCCTATCAGGAGTATTATGGGTGGATTTTTAAGGGCAGAAAGTAAGAACACATTTACTTGAGAACTGTTGATGTTCTAACAGAAGGTTGTGCACTTGTAACTTGACCCTATTCATGTGTGATCTGTGAACGCACCTCAGTAACAGTAACAGTATAGGACATGCTTACTCAGATCTCAGAGCGTTCCGGTGGCGGTGGAACGTCAGCCGAGCCGCGAGTCTGTATCCTTTTGTTCCCTACATGCCTGTGGCGGGACCTGACCTTGGGAATGACCTCTGTGAGTGAGACAGTTTTTTTATTTTTTTTATGTGGCTGCAGTGAGCGTCACACAGCTGGAATGTTGGGTCCCCTACTCGTTTTTCAGATGAAAAATCACTTGTTCTCTTTACTCTTTACCTTTACTGCCATGTTGACTGCCGCCACACCAGCAGAGCGAAAGGGGGAAATATACATCTGTCAGTCTGTCTCTCAGATTGAGACAAAATACCCACTGGACGAGCGGAGAAGATTAGATTCCACCTGTTTCTTCCCTCCCAGTCATCATTCTCTAATTTAGAGGCCTAGTCCTAGTTCAAAGACCTGGGTGTTCCTGTTTTATTTACATTCTTGCAAATAATATGTAACCAGATAGCCAACCATTAAAGATGGCTGCTTCGAGTCCATCTGCTCGTCTCAATCCATCTACAGAATCCTTAACAGGATAGAATTTGCACAAAGAGCGAGTGATGTGTATTATTGTGTTACATGCGATGAAATCAGAGACTCTGGAGTAGACAGAAATGTAAACCCGTAGTGGGTCATTTTGGCGCAGCTTATAAATGACACGTTGG
Organism: Oncorhynchus clarkii lewisi; assembly: GCF_045791955.1. Taxonomy (NCBI): domain Eukaryota; kingdom Metazoa; phylum Chordata; class Actinopteri; order Salmoniformes; family Salmonidae; genus Oncorhynchus; species Oncorhynchus clarkii. Next base: position 7,035,997 of record NC_092160.1, on the reverse strand, counting down.
TGGTGAAGGTGTTATTGAAATTGGATAGCGTGTTTCTCGCTCTCTCCCCATACCCTCTTCTCTCTCTTCCGCCCTCTCCCTCTCTGGTCTCTCTGTGGTAGAACACTTGTGTTAATAATGCAGGGGAGGCGGGAGGTGGGCGGGCTAGTTTGTCTGGGGAGCCTCTCTCTTCTCTCCTGTTCTCTCCTCCATTGTCGATTAGGAGACTGGAGTCTGGAACACAGCCAAGGGTCTATTCACCGCCTCACTGCCAAACCACAGAGGGAGGGAGAGAGAGGAAGGGAGAGGGGAAGGGAAAGAGAGGAGAGACAGGGGATGGGACAAGAGGTAGAGACGGAAGAGAAATGGATGTGGGTTGGGACTTTAGGAATAAAGAGAAGGGGGTCAGAGATAGGCTTTTATCTCTTCTAAAAAACAAATCTTCCCTCTCTGGTCAATTTCGCACACTGTATCTGTTCATATTAAAACAACAAACAGCTGCTATATTCAGCTGACACTTATTTTCTATGATTGCTCTCTTCCATGTTTCTCTCTCTCTCTCTCTCTCTCTCTCTCTCTCTCTCCCCTCTCTCTCTCTCTCTCTGTCTCCTCTCTCTTTCACTCTCTCCCCCCTCTCTCTCTCTCCCCCTCTCTCTCTCTCTCTCTCTCTCTCTCTCTGTCTCCTCTCTTTCACTCTCTCCCCCTCTCTCTGTCTCCTCTCTCTTTCACTCTCCCCCCCCCTCTCTCTCTCTCTCTCTCTCTCTGTCTCCTCTCTCTTTCACTCTCTCCCCCTCTCTCTCTTCCCCCCCCCCCCCCTCTTTCTCTCCTTCTCGTTCCCCCTCTCTCTCTCTCTCTCTCTGGCTTCTGTTGAAAAACACAATCAGGTCTTTATGAGTGGGCTGTGAATTACACAGGCAGAGCGTGAGGAGTCCTTGGGGCACTCAGTCATGGCCCTGGGGATTTTAATGATTCTAGCATCATGTCAGAGTTCTTATCGCTGTGAATCAGCCAAGACCACATTTTAGACCAGCACTGTTTATGTGTCACCTATTTGTATTGACCCTGGTGAGTCAATGTTAGGGAGCTTCTCATCAATGAAGCCCTCGTCTTGTCTGAATCTGATAAACAAAGACGTTGATCATGTAAAAGCTTCAGTGGAGGCGTTGTGAAGTTAGATGCACCATATTGAGGATAGAATCATCAACAAGGACAGATCTCTACTCCATATCTTGTGGAATCCCATACATTTAGTTGAGTTTTTGTTTTGTGCCTGTAATTGGGAGCGGAGTCCCTGTCCCTGTGTGTGTGTCCCTGTGTGTGTGTCCCTGTGTGTGTCTCTGTGCGCTTCACTGACGTTTTCTGCTCCATGGATTCCAGAACAAAATGGCCACCCATCCAGGCTGAGAGATGTACAGTATGCCTTTTATTCAGCCCCCCCGACCACAGGCGAAAAGACTACACGCCAGAGGAGGCTGGCCGGAGGAGCTATATGAGGACAGGCTCATCGTAATGGAATGGAGTTAATGGAACAGAGTCAAACATTTGGTTTCCATATGTTTGATACCGTTACAGTGATTCCATCCCAGCCATTACAATGAGACAGTCCTCCTATAGCTCCTCCGGCCAGCCTCCTCTGGTACACACACACACACACACGGGTGGACAGAGACAATACACACATAAGACAGGCAGTCCCGTGGTCCTGTTGGTGTGTAGAAACAGAGATTTGACGTTGTATTTTGTGTTCTCTTCACAGCAAAAGCCTCCGAACGCTGACTGGCGCTTCACACAAGGACAGAGACCTGGACCCAGTGGGTGAGTACATAGACTCTTCTATATACGCACGCACGCACGCACGCGCACACACACACACACACACACACACACACACACACACGAGATGGGGAGACATAGATTGAGCGATGGCTAGGAAAGAGAGGGAGAGATGGGATTAAGGAGAAGCTGTGGTCCTGTGAGACTCAGTCGGTAGAGCATATGGGCCAGCCGTACATAAAATGGATGCACGCATGACTGTCAGCCATTTTGGATTATTTAGCATCTGCTGAATGGCATTGGGCTCCTGAGTGGCGGAGCTGTCTAAGGCGCTGCGCCACTCAGGAGTGCAAGAGGCAGTCACTGCAGTCCCTGGGTCGAATCTAGGCTGCGTCACATCCGGCCGTGATTGGGAGTCACATAGGGCGGCGCACAATTGGGCCAGCAATCGTCCAGGCTTGGCCGGGGTAGACCGTCATTGTAAATAAGTATTTGTTCTTAACTGACTTGCCTAGTTAAATAAAGGTTAAATAATACAATTTTAAAAATACATTATATTAGGAAGCAGTAGGAACATACTTTGCTTATGGGCCCATTGTGCGCAGCGGAGGTGATATCAACAACTGAGGCACAGAGACTTTGTGTAGATGAGAATCTGGAGCTCCTGAGATTCCATCTGAGCCCTGACTCCTCTGAGTGAACAGGCTGCTCTCTGCCTCACACACAAAATGGCCACCATTCCTCTCCCTCCCTCTACTCTCACAGAGTCTGTGTGCCATCACTCAGTACTGCTGAGGAGAGTAGGGGAGCAGAGTGAGGGGGGGAAGGGAGAACATAAGTGCACTAACATATACACATTCTAGCTCATTGATCGCGTTTGTGTTTCCATCTGGGTGATAGCATCTGATTGATCACTTGTGATTTACTGTTTGGACATCAGTGATTGGCTGTTTCATGGTGGTAGAGGGGAAACTGCATCTACTGACATAAATCAGTTTGTGTGTGTGACTGTTTCTCCATCGGTTATTTGGCCTACATTGTGTGCCAAACTGCTGATCACGCCGCAACAGTTTCCACAACATAACTTTTACACAACACATTCCATGAGTCAAGAACCATCTGAGTGGGTGCGGGGTGGGCTCTCCAGTCCTAGCTTGCTTCTCCTTCCACTTGGGACACACACACACACACACACACACACACACACACACACACAGTTTTAACAAGGAACAAAAACATGAGAGCTTTCCATGTTGGAGAACCTGACTTCTTCTTTTGAACCATTATGTGGATGTCACAGGCTCAACACTTCCCACAGACACGCGGAGCTCCGCTGAGTTGATGTTGCCTGATCTTTTCCTGGCCTGTAGATCCAGATGGAATAGTGTAACACTCCTCTTGTGTTTCCCAGTCTCTACAACCACAACGGTGATCACATAAGATGGACGCCGAAGCGAGGCACAAGGTATCAACGTGTGTATTAGTATAGAGAGTGTGGTCACTTTATGGCCTCGACAACTTGTTCTGGATCGGGTTTTTTTGTTTGTTGAGGCACCCGTAAATAGGTCATGTTGAAACTGTTGTAAGGGAAACTGATCTAAAACCAGTTGTTAAGGGCAGAGAGTAGCTACAGTGGTTCTTCCTGTAGGTAGGTAGAGCTCTGCAGCGCTGTGTGTAGATACCCCTGACCCTTTAGCTATAGCGCAGATTCACTAGCCTGTGCCGAGCTGGGCTATTGGTCTCTCTGTGAAAGTCAGACTTTGATGAGGACCTCCGATTGGTTCACGTCGGTGCAGTGTGGTTTTTAGTTTGTGCGCTGTGTGTATTTCGTGGTCGTTTTACTTAGCGTGGTGTGGCTGTGTAATCAAAGACTGTAGAATATTTGTCCTTTTTTTAGTTTGGTGTAAAATGTGTTTTATCCCAAGTATAGAGTGTGCGTTGAGTTTGCTGTGCTTCCCCAGACACAATGCCACTTGTAGATCTCCTATAGCTCTATGTGGTCTTCTTCTCATATGCCTTTTCCTGGTGGCCAGAAAAGGAGGGCTTTGAAACAACTGTCCGATGAGAGATTGGACCCAGCTGGCTGAGAGGGCATTGAACAGGAACGTCTAAAGAAGGACTGGAATGCAGTCGACTTTATAGAAGGATTGGACAAGAGTTCCCATAGTTGAAGTGGACAGTAGAGTTTAGGAAGCGGAATGAAAGGCTTCCTCCTAGATAAGATGCCTGTTTCATGCATGGTTACAGATGCAGCTCTGACTGACCAGTTAGATTGATCCCTCTGGACATGACCAGTCATCATCTCAGCCACAGGAAGAGATAGTCCTGAATGCAGGAAGTGATTATTCAAAGTGATTATTCGGACCACAGGAAGTCAAAAAGCAGGGAGATGCTAATTAGTGATAAACAAGGCGTCCTCTTTGTCTCTCTAGTCCACAAAAGGAAGCCAATCAAAATGGCGGTCCTGCTGGCTCCGCTTACCACACTTTAACCTGGTCTGGTTCTCGTTTGGGATGCTGGCACTGGTCAAGGACTCCTTCGCACTTTGGCACATAAGTAATACCCCCTTTAAAAAATGTGGCTGAACATTTTGGCAAGCTGGACCGCACCACTTCTTAAAAACAAAAATCTTGATCTCTCCCTCTCTCTCTCTGTCCCCTCATCTCTCCCTCTCCAGCCTGGTTACTTTCCCAGTCCATATGCCTTTGTCCAGTGGGTTTTTAATTGGTTCCAAGCAGAGACCAAAGGGAGGGCAGTTGCTTATTTATTTTTTTACTGCAGCCAATAACACACACGCACACACACACACACACACATACACACACACACACACACACGCACACACACGCACACACACACACATTCTTTTTTACTGCTGCTCATAGAAGGCAGTAAGCTGGATGTGAGACTCTCACGTCCTTTTAACCCCTCGCGTGCCATTCTGTTTCTTCTCTGGCTCTTCAAACAGGGGGCACAGCCTTTACCCACAACCCCCTGGTGCTACTGCTTTAGGCCATCAAACAGCTACTGAAATGGTCCAATCACTGAGGGACTGATGTGGATCAAAACCATCAGTAGAAATGCCAGACCTATAAGTGTGTGTGTGTGTGTGTGTGTCTAAGAGGTATGGGAGTTGGTGAGTGTAATCAAGAGCAGGTCTACTCCTTTTCTTCCTCTGCATGCAAAATTAGACTTTAAACAAAACAACCCTTTGAAGATTTACGCTGCCCATATGGAAATGTTCAACGCTCCGTGTGTGTGTGTGTGTGTGTGTGTTGTTGTGTAGCCAGCTGTTCCCTTTTACTGTGGTGCCATTATGTTTCATCACATTTACTACATTGTGTTGTGCTGGTGGCCATTGTTTAAATAGTGAGCCAATGTGTTTCAGGCACTTTTATTTCCATTTCCAGCAGACATTTTGAGCAAAATGTTTGTAACATAAAATCGCAGTATCGAATCACAATACATTTCGTATCGACACCTACAGTACCAGTCAAAAGTTTGGACACACACACTCCTTCCAGGGTTTTTCTTTATTTTGGCTATTTTCTACATTGTAGAATAATAGTGGAAACATCGACACTATGAAATAACACACACAGTTGAAGTTAGAAGTTTACATACACCGTAGCCAAATACATTTAAACTCATTGTTCACAATTCCTGACATTTAATCCTAGTAAAAAATTACAGTTTAGACCACCACTTTATTTTAAGAATGTGAAATGTCAGAATAATAGTAGAGAGAATGATTTATTTCAGCATTTGTTTCTTTCATCACATTCCCAGTGGGTCAGAAGTTTACATACACTCAATTAGTATTTGGTAGCATTGCCTTTAAATTGTTTAACTTGGGTCAAACATTTCGGGTAGCCTTCCACAAGCTTCCCACAATAAGTTGGGTGAATTGTGGCCCATCCCTCCTGACAGAGCTGGTGTAACTGAGTCAGGTTTGTAGGCCTCCTTGCCCACACACACTTTTTCAGTTCTGCCCACAAATGTTCTATGGGATTGAGGTCAGGGCTTTGTGATGCCCACTCCAATATCTTGACTTTGTTGTCCTTAAGCCATTTTGCCACAACATTGGAAGTATGCTTGGGGTCATTGTCCATTTGGAAGACCCATTTCCAAAAAGTATACCAAGCTTTAACTTCCTGACTGATGTCTTGAGATGTTGCTTCAATATATCCACATAATTCCCCTCCTCATGATGCCATCTATTTTGTGAAGTGCACCAGTCCCTCCTGCAGCAAAGCACCCCCACAACATGATGCTGCCACCCCCGTGCTACACGGTTGGGATGGTGTTCTTCGGCTGGCAAGCCTCCCCCTTTTTCCTCCAAACATAACGATGGTCATTATGGCCAAACAGTTCTATTTTTGTTTCATCAGACCAGAGGACATTTCTCCAAAAAGTATGATCTTTGTCCCCATGTGCAGTTGCAAACAGTAAACAATTGTTGGAAAAATAACATTTGTCATGCATAAAGTAGATGTCCTAACCAACTTGCCAAAACTATAGTTTTTTAACAAGACATTTGTGGAGTGGTTGAAAAACGAGTTTTAATGACTCCAACCTAAGTGTATGTAAACTTCCGACTTCAACTGTATGGAATCGCGTAGTAACCAAAAAAGTGTTAAACAAATCAAAATACATTTTATATTTGATATTCTTCAAGGTAGCCACCCTTTACCTTGATGATAGTTTTGCACACGCTTGGCATTCTCTCAACCAGCTTCATGAGGTAGTCACCTGGAATGTATTTCAATTAACAGGTGTGCCTTGTTAAATGTTCATTTATGGAATTTCTTTCGTTCTTAATGTGTTTGAGCCAATGAGTTGTGCTGTGACAAGGTAGGGGTGGTATACAGAAGATAGCCCTATTTGGTAAAAGACCAAGTCCATATTATGGCACGAACAGCTGAAATAAGCAAAGAGAAACGACAGTCCATCATTACTTTAAGACATGAAAAGCACTCAATCCGGAAAATTTCTTCAAGTGCAGTCGCAAAAACCATCAAACGCTTTGATGAAACTGGCTCTCATGAAGACCGCCACAGGAAAGGAAGGCCCAGAGTTACCTCTGTTGCAGAGAAGTTCATTAGATTTACCAGCCTCACAAATTGGAGCTCAAATAAATGCTTCAGAGTTCAAGCAACAGACACATCTCAACATAAACTGTCCAGAGGAGACATGGTCGAATTGCTGCACAGAAACCATTACTAAAGGACACCAATAATAAGAATCGACTTGATTGGGCCAAGAAACACGAGCAATGTACAATTTGGACCGGTGGAGTCCAAATTTGATATTTTTGGTTCCAACCGCGTGACTTTGTGAAAAACAGAGTAGGTGAACGGATGATCTCTGCATGTGTGATTCCCACCGTGAAGCATGGAGGAGGAGGTGTGATGGTGCTTTGCTGGTGACACTGTCTGTAATCTATTTAGAATTCAAGGCACACTTAACCAGCATGGCTACCACAGCATTCTGCAGTGATACACCATCTGGTTTGCACTTAGTGGGACAATCATTTGTTTTTCAACAGGACAATGACCCAAAACACACCTCCAGGCTGTGTAAGGGCTATTTGACCAAGAAGGAGAGTGATGGAGTACTGCATCAGATGACCTGGCCTCCACAATCACCCGACCTCAACCCAATTGAGATGGTTTGGGATGAATTGGACAGCAGCGTGAAAGAAAAGCAGCCAACAAGTGCTCAGCATATGTGGGAACTCATTCAAGACTGTTGGAAAAGCATTCCTCATGAAGCTGGTTGAGAGAATGGCAAGGGTGTGCAAAGCTGTTATCAAGGTAAAAGGGTGGTTACTTTGAAGAATCTAAAATATATTTTGTTTTGTTTAACACTTTTTTTGGTTACTGCATTATTCCATATGGTTCATTTCATAGTGTTGATGTCTTCACTATTCTACTACAATGTAGAAAATAGTAAAAAATGTTTAAAAAAAACTTGAATGAGTAGGTGTGTCCAAACTTTTGAGTGGTCCTGTAGGTTTCAGCATAATATTTTATTGTGAGGTCCCCTGGACCGTGTGTGTGTGTGTGTGTGTGTGTGTGTGTGTGTGTGTGTACACGCCACCTTCGTTTCCATGCGTTGCCTGCGGGCTGTGTCTGCTAATCATCAGACCCTGTATCTTGACATCAAAGACCACCAACCGTCACACCAGGGACCAGCAACACACAATAACACAAGCAGTACAGTTCTAAAATGGCCGCTGGTTGTTGACGTATGTATCCTCTCTCTCTCTCTCCCTGCAGGGCTGGAGGTCCCCCTGAGATGGCCATGGGAACAGGACCCTGGCCCAACCCCCCCACCGAGGCCGAGCAGCTCCAAGCCCTGATGGCCGCAGCCAACGGTGAGTCCAACACTTCTCCATTCATCTCTCTGTTTTTCTATCAGTTGTTCCCATCCTCTACCACTCTCTCAAGCCCTCTTTTTTTATGGTCTACCTGCAGACCCATATCACACTCTATCCCTCTCTTTTCGTCATCACCACATGCCTCTGACATTCAATAATTTCCGCTCTCTCTCTCGCTCTCTGTGGTGTTGTATAATGGGGGGACATGGGAAGGTAGGGAGGGGTCAGGGTTTGTTCCTGTTTGGTTAGAGGGCATGAAGCCAGACTCATTGATAAAGCCCTCTATCCTCATTGATGTTTCTATGGCCCATTGTACACACACACACACACACACACACACACACACACACACACACACACACACACACACACACACACACACACACACACACACACACACACACACACAGCGAGTGACTCATTCTTGGGCTGTTGCTGCAGATTGCCTTCTAATCACTCTAGCACAGAAACACATCAGGTTGGCCTTGAGAGCAAGGCCCACCAACACACATACACACACATACACCTCTGTGTGGTAAGACCTCCTACCACACAGACTCCTGTCATTGTTTCCATTGTTATTATTACCATTGACACATCAAATGAAACCTATTTTTATTTGTCACATGCTTCCTAAAATAACAGGTGCAGACTTGCAGTGGAATGTTTAATTCCGGGTCATTTTCCAACAATGCAGAGTTTAACTTAATGAGATAAAAAATAACAATAGAAAAATATGGACACAAGGAATAAATACACAGTGAATAACTATAATGAATAACAATAACATGGCTATATCCAGGGAGTACCAGTACCGAGGCCATGTGCAGTGGTACGAGGTAATTAAGTAGCAGTCTTTTTAGCAGTCTTATGGCTTTGGGGGTAGAAGCTATTCAGGGTCCTGTTGGTTCCAGACTTGGTACACTGGTACCGCTTGCCATGCTGTAGCCGAGAGAACGGTCTGTGGCTTAGGGTGGCTGAAGTCTTTGACAACTTCTTGGGCCTTCCCCTGACACCACCTGGTATAAAGGTCCTGGATGGCAGGGAGCTAAGCCCCAGTGATGTAGTGGGCTGTACTCACCACCCTCGGTGGCGCCTCTTGCGGTCGGATACCTTGCAGTTGCCGTACCAGGCGGTGATGCAGCCAGTCCAAATGAACTTCTTGAGGATCTGAGGGCACATGCTAAATATTTTATGTCTCCTAAGGGGGAAAAGGCATTTAGTTCCCTCTTCCCAACTGTGGACCATGTTAATTCCTTAGTGATGTTGACACCGAGGAACTTGAAGCTCTTGACCCGCTCCACTATCGCCCCGTCAATGTGGGTGGGGGCGTGCTCGCCCCTCCATTTCCTGTGTTCCACGAACAGCTCCTTTGTCTTGCTGATATTGAGGAAGAAATTGATGTCCTGGCACCACACTGCCAGGTTACTGACCTCCTCCCTAAAGGCTGCCTCATCATCATCGGTTATCTGTCCTACCACTGTTTTGTAGTCAGCAAACTTGATGAAGGTGTTGGAGTCGTGCGTGTCCATGCAGTCCTGGGCGAACTGGGAGTACAGCAGGGGACTAAGCACGCACCCCTGAAGTGCGGCCCACTTGTTGATGGTCAGCGTGGAGGATGTGTTGTTGCCTACCCTCACCGTCCGAGGGCGGTCCGTTAGTAGGTCCAGGATCCAGTTGCAGAGGGAGGTGTTCAGTTCCAGGGTCCTGAGCTTAGTGATGAGCTTGAAGGACACTATGGTGTTGAACACAGAGCTGTAGTCCATGAATAGCAATCTCACATAGGTGTTCCTCTTGTCCAGGTGGGGGAGGGCAGTGTAGAGTCCAATAGAGATTGCGGCATCTGTGGATCTGTTTTGTCGGTATGTCAATCAGAGTGGGTCCAGAGTGTCTGGGATGATGCCGTTGATGTGAGCCATGACCAGCCTTTCAAAGCATTTCATGGCTATAGATGTGAGTGCTGCAGGGGGTGAGTGCTAAAGATGTGAGTGCTATCTTCTCCCTCAGACACACACACACACACACACACACACACACACACACACTACTTCCTCCTAGACACTGCTCACACACACACACTCCTTCCTCCTAGACACTGCTCACACACACACACTCCTTCCTCCTAGACACTGCTCACACACACACACTCCTTCCTCCTAGACACTGCTCACACCGAACATGAGCCTGAGGTTTCCATTCGGAGAGTGATAGAACGTTCTGTCTCTGGCTGGATGATGTCTATTGGTCATCACAATGAGGTAGAGGAACCACTCCCTCAGACAGAGCCGGAGCAGACGAGTCACGATGACAACTGGAAACAGAGGGATCAGAATGTTATTCAAGGCAGCTAGATGTTTATGCAGTAGTGCCATCAGTGTCTGCTTTTCCTTGACACTACCAAACAGCGGTTGCACAACCAGGATAGCACAGGCAGTTAAAAAGCAGAAACAACGTTGTGGAAGAAGCTATTGTCCCAGATTTTTGTTCTCTGAAGTCTAATTATACTAGCTTGAGTGTGTGTGTGTGAGCGTGAGCATGTGTGTGAGCGTGAGCGTGTGTGTGAGTGTGTGTGTGAGCTTGTGTGTGAGCTTGTGTGTGTGTGTGTGTGTGTGAGTGAGCTTGTGTGTGTGTGTGTAAGTGTGTGTGTGTGTATAAGCATGTGTATGTGTGTGTGTGTTTACGGCTGCCTGCGCTGTGTGTAGCAGAGCCAGAGAGCAGGGAATAGTGGAGGGGACGTGTGTGTGTGTGTGTGTGTGTGTGTCTCTGTAGCTCTGCAATGCAGGGGCTGGGAGAGAATTACGAGCTAGAAGCTACGTCACCCGCACACAGCCAGAGCACACATAATGGAAAAACACACACACACATTCAGCAATGAACACAGATGCACACCATAAATGCAAAATGTTCTCCACTTCGACAAAATGTCAGCACACATTCACCATTTTGTAACACCAGTCTCTCTCTGCCTTTCTCTCTTTCTCACTCACACTCTTGCAGTCTCTCTCAACTCTCTTATTTTCAGTCCAATTAGCTTTACATAAGCATGCCAACAGTTTTACTGTAGCATATATACAAGTTATAATGGATATGTAACAGACCGGGAGCATCAATGTATACTGCAAGTCATCACTGCAATGTCAGAACACCTTATTCATATGTTCCATCTCTCCCCTCCTCTCCTCCTCCCCGCTCTGCCCCTCTTTCCCCCAGAAGTGAGCGAGGCGACCGCAACCCTGGGGCCGGGCACCATGGGACTAAGTACCCGTTACAGCCCCCAGTTCACCCTGCAGCACGTGCCCGACTACCGCCAGAACGTCTACATCCCTGGCAGCACCGCCACCTTGACCTCCAACCCCCAGCAGCAGCAGCAGCAGCAGCAGCAGCAGCAGCAGATGGCAGCCCAACATCAGGCCCTGCAGGCCCAGCCCTCTGAGGCCGCCCCTCAGCCTGAACCCCCCAAGGCTGCCCAGACCCCCGCCTCCAAGAAGAAGTCCACCAAGAAGGACAAGAAGTAGGATGGGTGGAGGATGGATAGATATGGAAAATACGATGAGAAACGAGAAAACCAACCCAATGAGGACTGAAATCCCCCCCCCCCCCCACCCCCTACGTCTCCTCTCAATGCGTTTACTCTAATCAGGGTCTGGATTCTATTGGCTACGCTCATATGATAACACAAAATATGGAGATGTTTGCGAATGTTTGTCTTTGGGCTCTTGAATCTGGAATGGTTTAAGGTTTAAGAGCGAACAGCATTGACATTTTGTTTTTTTCTGAAAGCTATCTAGAAACAGTTGTTTTTTTTTGGAAAGTCTGTTCTAAAAAAAAAAACAAGTATTAACAGTATTTGCAGATACGGAAGACTGGGGGTTCAGGGGGGATTGTGTTTTGGTTAAATCAATACATTTGGATGCACTTCAGACAACAGATTGAGCGTAAACAACTTTGCTCAGATAACAAGGATTTGCCCAGTGATGTATTCACAGGTGGATATTTTAACGATGTTCCATAAAATGTTTCATGTTGGATTATAATTATAATTCCTTATTTTCCTGAGACTGAAAGTAGATCCTTGTTTGACTTTACTAGATTGCCATGATAAGATTCCTATATAGGATCAGCCTTATAGGATCCTACACCACAGCTCTTTGGGACACGGGAATGGGCATTCCATTGTACTGGTACAGTAGTATTCCGATCTGCATGTCCCTATGTGTTCAAACCACAGACCTTCCAGAAGATTCAACTATGCATTGAATTAGTGTTGCAACGAGGACGACCACCTTAAAAAAATACAGGTCGACAAATGCCCTCGTAGCGTTTACCTGATGTGGTATCTAAAAACTATAAATATTATTTTGTAAGCGTAGTTAAATGGTAAGATTTGAATCTTTCACTGTTTTTATGACCTGAGCATGAACCCTATTAGAAAACTAGCACCGAGGAGGAGGGGCATGTTATAGTACTATCAGCCCTATTTTCTGGCTTGTTGGCATAGTAGGCGCTGCCCCCCTTTTAAAACTACCCAGATGGGTATAGAGACCCTCCTGCTGTCCACCCATGCACCTCTATCCCCTCCTCAACCAGATGATGTGCCCTCCCCTCACTGGCTATCCCACTTTGAGAGCCAGACCATAGAGATGCACTGTTCATACTATAAAGATAAAGTAGAGATCTTTTCACGGCGTGCTTAGGAGTTAGACACTTCTTAGGCCGCTAGAGTCTAGATTGAGTGTTCATCCCTTGCTACGTACCCTGAAGTGCTGATGACTATATTTCTTGACGTGGGAAGTGTTTTTTGATGACTCAGTAGTATAAGATAAGTATGAAGTCTTTTCTTTGCCACCAGTCCATCCGTCTGTCCGGCAACTAGCTGGACACCACTGCATGAAGAGGCAGCTTGCAGGCTGGGTTCAAGGGGGAGTGGAGAGGGGTGGGCTGAGTGGTACGTCTGGGTTTGTACAATTAGATTGACGGGGAGGGGGGGCAATGACCTTGGCTCTACTCACTGAATGTACACAGGCCCCACTGTTGACCCTCCCTCCTAGTCCACCCCGAAACGTCCTCTAATGCACTGACCCAGGTTAGAGGTCAACAGAGCCAAGCACATCCCTCCATGTCACAGAGGAGATACCACTTCAGAAGCAGGGAGGAGGGACAGAGTTAGATCTTCGCTGTATCTATCCCCTCAGTGTAAATCCATTCTGGCAACGCTAACCTCAGACTCTCCCCTTGCTTCCATCCCTCCACCCCCTGGTCCTGTGAAGGCTCTCCCCTTGCTTCCATCCCTCCACCCCCTGGTCCTGTGAAGGCTCTTCCCCTCTGTAAATAAACACTAGTCCTGTCGATGGTATGAGCCAATTGTTTGTATAGTACGGACCACATCCAGAATTTTCAAACTAAAAGTCCTCTCTCCTCAAGGTGTGGCTTACTGGAATGTGTTGTATTTGTTTTTCAAGAAAAATAAGAAAACCACAGCAGGGGGAAAAAAAACCATTTCTGAAATGTTCTTCAACAGTTTGTGTTGCAATGTAGTAACTAAGCACCATGAAGGCCAACTAACTAACTCTTCAGTGTAAATATAAAGAAAGTTGCTAATAACTTTAGACGATAAGTAAACAGAGTGACACACACGTAGACTAGTTAACTTGTGATATGTGTTGCGCATATTATTGTGTTCATTTTCTCTCTCTCTATTTTACTACCCTGTAAAAGAAACTAAACAAAAAAAAGTATATTGAAAAAAATGTTTCTATCCTTCTGTAACTTTTTTTTTCTGTGCTTTATCTTGTGCATTTGCGCAAGAATGCCTCTCTGTCCATATGAGCAAATTATTATAAATATGTGTGTGTGTACGTCCGTCCGCTGCTGAATTAATCCTCTCTCGTGCTGTAATATCTTTCTTATGAAATGCTTAGACCTCCTACGCTCCTCCCGGTGTTTAGTCTCTTCATTTTTATGCTAATATTTATATTGCTGTTTTATTTTCTCTTGAACACTGACATTTCAAATAAAAGGCTCTGAAATCATTAAACGCTCACCTTCCGTCTTTTCTAAACATCCGTCTTGGTTTGTACGGTAACTAAAATACATTCACTTTATTTTTCCCAAGGGAACTTAAAGATGGGGTCTTTTGTTTTGTATAGAATCACAATACAAAAAGTCAACACAATTCACAGTGCAGAACGATACAGTATTCAAGACAAACACAAAGTCCCTATGAATATAATTGGGTTTCCTTGAGTGGTGCAGCAGTCTAAGGCACTGCATCTCAGTGCTAGAGATGTCACGACAGACCCTGGCTTGAGCCCGGGCTGTATCACAACCAAACGTGATCAGGAGTCCCATAGGGCGGCACACAATTGGCCCAGTGTCATCCGGGTTAGGGGAGGGTTTGGCCGGGGTAGGTCATCACTGTAAACAGGAATTTCCAGATCTTAAATTGTAGCGTAATCACGTATCATGACTATAGATGGGCCTACCCAAGAAATTACAGTACATCAAATAAGTAAGAATTCCAGTCTTGTTTGCTAGGGGTTTTAAGTGGCAGTAGTTCTGCATCGGTTCACTGAGGGGTTGTAGTGTTGCTCCGTTTTAACTGAGGCCCACATCCACCAAGCTTCATCAGCACCACGCTCTCCCACAATCCTCTGCTCCCAGCAGACTCCGCTCCCTCCCACGCCCGTTTGAAGTATCTTCTGCGGTGTGAATACGGAGGGAAATGGGATGAGGGGAGGGTGAAAGAGACGATGTTTCCTCAGCAGAAATGCGTTATTCTCCTACAGCCTTCCAAGTGCATGTGGACACACATTATGCAAAACATATCTGTAGACTCATTTGGGGATTTAAATTAATCACATTCCATACGTATGTAAGGCAATCTATGGAACTATGCAGAACAGTATACAGAAATGTGTGGGGAGAAGGTAAAATGTTGAGCTTTTAGGTACATTAGCCCAGTGCTATATAACCCCTACACTTTTACACTAGGCTACACAATTCTACGTAATTGTTGAACTACTTTAGTATCACAGTGATATAATTAAGCAATAAGGCACGAGGGGGTGGGGTATATGGACAATATACCACAGCAAAGGCTGTTCTTAGATACAGCCCGTAGCCCTGTCCTTGAGCTGTTCTTGTCTATTGATGTTCTGTATTATGTTTCATGTTTTGTGTGGACCCCAGGAAAAGTAGCTGCTACTTTTGCAACAGCTAAAGGGGATCCTAATAAAATACCAAATACTGGCAATATAACACAAACCCGCGAGGTGCCTTATTGCGACTATAAACTGTTCACTAACGTATTTAGAGCAGCAACAATAACTGTTTTGTCAGCCAATCAGCATTCAAGGCTCGAACCACCCAGTTTATAATACAGAATCAGTCATACGATAACACGTCACGGCTTCTTCTTGACCAGCATCAGTGGGATCCTAGGGGCTTCGATCCGGGACCGCAGAAGATCCGTGTTCTAGCAGGATGGACATTTCAAGGAGCTTGCTGATTCAGCAGACATGCAGCGTTTACCATTCCTTGGCCCATTTTGAATCTAGGCCTTAGGCGACACCTCGCGGAACCCAATTGAGAAACACCTTGAGCTCTGGTGGTGTAGACAGAGCTGGGGTGTGAATCAGAGGGATACGGCTGTTGTCCTGCGAGCGTGATTCAATTCCTCCGACAAGGGTTCAAATCCCGCTCGTCTTTATCTGTTATAGCCTGACGGGATTGTTTGAATATGATGAACAGGTAGGTGTCATCAGGGCACTAGCGGGGCTCAGAGAGGTTAATGCATGTGGCCAGCACCAGTGTCATTATGGCAAACACAGATTCAAGTCCCATCCGTACTCGACTGTTAGCCTGTAATATGACGAACAAGCCCGCGATCAGAGGCGTCAACCACGACAGGCTCTGTTCCTGCAACATGGGTTTAATTCCCGCTCTTACTTAAAGGAAAATTCCACCTAAAAATGATCTTTCGGGTATTTCTTTCGCTAGTCCATTGTTGGCATAGTGGCTAAAACGTGTTGCTTGTCAGCAATCCAAAACACAGAAATCATCCTCCGCATGACGCATTTTGCGTCGCATCTGACGATGCAAAATGCTTCCTACGAAGACGATCTCTGTATTTTGAAAGTTGCATAGCTTGAAAACTGGATTGCTGACACGCAAAACTTTTTAGGCACTATGTCAACAATGGACTAGCGAAAGAAATACCGAAAGATCATTTCTGGGTGGAGTTTTGCCTTTAACGCTGTCAGCCTAAACTGTTTGGTTAAGGAGAAGAAATGAGCAGGTCGGTTCAGAGGTCAGGTGCAGCAAGGGGGGGGGCAACACCACTAGAGAAGCAATACATTTTAAAAAAAAGTAAAAACAAGAGGGAGATTGTAGTTCTACAGATGCTTGAATTATGTGGTTGACTGCACTGCAAGTAGTTGACGTTGCAACGAGATGACTAGAAATTGGTTGCACACTGACAGTCAGTTGAATGTCAAAACAGAGACACAGGAAACCTCTATTGTACGGCACAAGAATAAAACACCGGGCAGTACCAGTATTACATAAAGAAAGAGAAGTCCTGTTTCGCTGTCCATCATAGCAGCAGGGCCTCTTTTCCTGGTTTGCGTTCTCTTTGCTCAACTCCAGAAAGTCGGGTTGTGGGCAGGCGTAGGTTTCAAGGCCTTATACAAGAGCTTACACAATAACAAAACATCTATAAATATCCGGTGCACATCGCTAACCAAAACCAAGGGAACGGGTCCCGACTCAGGGAGGAAGGACTAATGTGAGCCAGGCAGGTGAATCAGGGGTCGAGTCCTTCCCCACGAGGGGAACTCATCCTTCTATTGTGATGATGACTTAGCTAGCCTGCAACAGTGGATGTACCTTTAAACCCAAAATGACCATTTCGTTCCCTCGTGCTACACCACTCCTGTGTGCTGTTGCCAAGGCAATGGTCGCTCTAGTGTTCTGAAAGGGCCCCGGTTCTGTTTCTCAGCTTCTTCATGAAACCCTTCCAGTCGACATCATTAGCTCTGCCCCAATGAATTCTGGGTAAACTGGCAGAGAGAATGGGCTATGGAAAACAAGCATATGCTGTTATTAGTCAGTCTTGGCACGGCACAGGACCATGTGCAGGAAACATGCTAGAACGTGCTCCCCACACACTCTCACAGACACAAACATGAGTCAATAGCATAGCACTTGATTGTAACCCAAGCGAAAATCTGTAAAAGTAGATGTCGGGTTAAATTGGTAATTCGGAGGTGGGGGGAGCCATCCCTCTCTGTCAACCTGTCCCCCTTGCACACGTTTATACCTGGTGCTAACATGCATCCTTTTTCCTGATCTTGTCCATATTCTGATTGTGCCCACATTTTCAGACACATTGCATTAAAACGTATCTCTTATTCGTCCACACGGAACGGGCCTCCCTGTACGCAAATTATTTTACAGATATTCTTTCAAAAATAATATGTATTTATGTTAAGACACATATTGATGCCACAAGACAATGGTGCCCCCTGTCAATTATTTAATAGGATGGGCTGTAGATGATTTAAATGGAAGATGTGATCACAATCAGACCACAATGCATAATCGTCTACACCTGCCCAAAAATGTGGGCACAATCAGACTGTGGACAAGATCTGAACAAAGGACGTATGTTAGCACCAGGTATAAAAAGGGCTCCTGATTCTCCCAGTGACAGGGATCGTGACGGTCCTCGTGGCAGTCCTCATGTGACACAGACTTCCTGTTTCCTGTGACTGTGCAACAGGAAGTGATGCGTTGCCTTGGGTGGAACACAACAGAAAGGGGGGGATTGTTATTTTATTACCCCCCTCATCTCCCTTCACACATTCCCACCAATCAGACACAAAGACATGTAGACAAAAAGGTATGTACACTTACAAGACACACACACACACACAGATCAGGAATGTACAGCCGGGTCATCCATTGGGGAGAGCATTAGGGAAAACCCAGGCCTAGCCAGTCTGACAGTAGCCTTGACAATAGGCTGTCTTTGTGTGGTAATCACGTTAGTCTGACATTCTGGGCACAGGACATCCCACATCGTCATACCCTGAGTGACACACACACCAGGCTCACACACACATTGAACACAAACACACACACCAGGCTCACACACACATTGAACACAAACACCAGGTGCAGGCTTCCACACAGACCTTATGGCTCCGTCTGAGGAAAAAAACAAATGTGGGGTAAGATAAAAGTGGCAATATGGAACAAACAAAAAAATCTAGCTTGCATGGATTTCTGAGTCCATCTTAAACTGCTCGAGAAAGACCAAATGAACAAAAAATAAACAAAATGTACACCGAAAGCAGAGGCAGGAACAACAGTAACAACTTCTCCTCACCTAAACCAACCAGGCAGCAGCAGAAGAGGTGTAAGAGGGGAAGGGGAAGACAGAGGAGGAAATGAAGGCTCGGGAAACAGGGATCTGATTTCATGGACAGCCGTCTGATCCATGTGAGGAAAGCAGGATGTGATGCGATATGTGTATGGCGGGACAGGAAATACATTTACACGCCTTTTTAAGCTATTTACATTACAGCTCTGGCCCATCCAGGGGCCAGGAATCGCCCCTCTACCCAGCATCCTACCCAGCATCCTACCCAGCACCCTACCCAGCTGTCCCACTGACACAGGATGAAGAGCCACAATGCTTTTATAGAGTAATATAGGGGAACACAAATAGAAATTACAGCTCTGGACAGACACAGGATTTAATACAGGGAGAAAGTCTGTGTTGCGATATAAAGTCTATGTTATGTCTAAGTCTGGTAGAGTTGTATGTCTCCTCCAGAGCATCAACAGGTAACCCGAAGAGAAATGTAAGATGATGATATCTGTGTAATGATGACTGCAGCAGAGTTATGGGTTCATCTCCGCTCGGAGACACCAGCCAACATAACAGAACTGGCAGAGGGAGCGAGATTTATGAAGATTTAAGCAGAGGGGAAATGCAACATCTGTTTCTGGTGTTGGCCCCTGAACGGGGGATGCAGGGGAGCAGTTTAGTGTCAGACCATTCACACAGAGAAACACAACACCGTACATGGTCAAACTCACACACACCTCTAAACACACATATGGCTTTGCACTTACGCATATTTGGTCATATAGAATACAGGACACACGCGCAGAGGTTTGAACAAGTTTATGCATACAACTGGTAACAAAATGTCCTTGTAATTCGCTCATGCAAAGTGACTCCGGTGATGTAAAGGAAAAATGGTGGGAAGTGAACTTGACCTGTGATGGACTGAGGACATGGAGAAAGCCATTGAGTGAACGCGCTGGGACACAGTCACCGCGTTGCTAAGGCTAACCTCTCTGCTATAGAGAGGCACGGTACTGCTGTGGGTGCTAACTCAGCTAGAGCCGAGAGATGTACCCTAGCCCAAATAGCCCAGTGAAAGGCTAACACAATGCTCTCTTTCACTGCAGCAAACTCTCTTCTCTGGCCGTCGGAAAAGCCCTCTCCTTGTCTCCTCTGCCAAGAGTCCCTGCCCCTGTTTTCTCAGCTGGGAGGAAATCAGACCGAGAGAGAGAGAAGAAGGAAGGAACTGAGGAGGGAGAGGAGGAGGAGAAAGGTATTCTCACTCCTCCTTGAGGCTGTCCCAATTTAACCCCAACAAGAGCACAAGTCAAAGATCCAAGTTGTGAAACACATTCACTCAGCCGATTGCAGCGCTACACGAGGTAGCTGATGCGGAAACGGAAGGAACTCGATTATGAACTTGGTTATGAAAAGCTCCAAACCGTGAGTCTAAATTGCATAGAACAGCACTGAACTAAATCAAATGGAGTAGAATTGCATTTGTTAATCATGATGAAAGAGAGACTCATTTGTGGGATCAAAAGCTTCCATCTGGTGCTGTGGTTTTGGGGAAATCGCCCGCCCCCCCCCACACTCCCAGTCTGTGTCCAATCTCACTCACCCCTCCCCAGCCCCCCCCCCCCCCCCCAATCCCATTCCAATCCCCCTCCCCCTATTCCCAGTTTCTCTCCCTGTTCAAGCTGCAAAACACATCATCAGCACTCCGCACAGCAGAAATCTATTTCCTCCAGCTCTGCCGTTGACATGGAAACGCTGCATTCCCCCCCCCCCCCCCCCCCCTCTGACAGCGGAGGAAGAAGGGAGCGGGGGAAAGGAGCTGGAGAGGTAATGAGGAGGAGAGGAGATAAAAACAACAAAGGGAGCGATCTTCCCTGAAGGATTCGAGGAACAGACCAAAGTCTCTGAGTGCTGTTGTGTAGCTGTGTCTTTAGGAGACAGAGGAAATCATCTATCAGAGAACACTGGTCCCTCATACACACACACCCCCACACCCACACCATTTTCTCACACACCACATTCCAGCCTCACACATTGGCCAGGTGTTGAACTGACTGCTGTGACCGTGTCTGTCTGACCGTGTCTGTGTGTGAATGGGGTTTGACGTTACTGTGTGTTCTACATGTATTCATAAAGCTAGAAGGGGAGGGTGTTGACAAGTGGATAGAACTGGTGAACGTTTTTATGCATCCTAACGTCTTTGTGTAATGGAGAAAATACGTTTGTGTGTTACAGGCGGCTGGTGGCACCTTAATTGGCGAGGATGGGCTCATAGTAATGGCTGGAACGGAATCCGTGGAATGGTATCAAACACATCAAACACGTGGTATCCATGTGTTTAATGCCATTCCATTCCAGCCATTATTACGAGCCGTCCTGCCGTCAGCAGCCTCCTGTGGTGTGTGTGTTTCTCACCCGCTCATCGGCCAGTGAATGCAGAGCGTGTTAGACACGCAGACTTTGACACGGAGGCATGTCGCCATGGCGACAGAGGTTGCCGAGGAAATGGGGCAGCTGTTGCATGGATATTTGAGGATAATAAGCGCTCAATATAAACCCCTTCTCTTTTACCCAAAACCAAACCTTCCCTGGATCAGAGACGAACGCATTCAGTGGAGAAACTATCCTAAGCATTTATCTGACTTTCCTAAGCTACAGCCGTGGAACTAGACATCAGCAGTAGGCTATATTTCCCCAGGCCTGACTACTAATAACTATAAAATAACCTTCATGATACAGGCTTGTATTAGCCTAAAGCCCTTTTAACGTCACGCAAGACTTTGAAGTGGCTTATAAAAGACAAGCTAACAACGGAGGTTATGGTTGATCAAATCAGATCCTTATCCTGCCACGCCACCTAGTCCAGCCATCAGCCAGATCTTAAACAAACACAAACCCTGCCATCCCCAAAAGTGAATGATGGCTGAAGAGTCAAATTCGGTAGCCCCCCCCCACACATACACACAACTCCTCTGATAATTAACTGCCTTGTGTGAAGTCTGTGTTCCTGCTTGCATGTGTTTGAGAGAGAGAGAGAGAGAGAGAGTTGGTCTGAAACTACTTCTGAAGCCAAAAAGTAAAAGACAATTTTGTTATGTTCAGTTGAAGTCGGAAGTTTACATACACTTAGGTTGGAGTCATTAAAACTCGTTTTTCAACCACTCCACAAATTTCTTGTTAACAAACCATCGTTTTGGCAAGTCGGTTAGGACATCTACTTTGTGCGTGACACAAGTCATTTTTCCAACAATTCTTTACAGACAGATTATTTCACTGTATCACAATTCCAGTGGGTCAGAAGTTTACATGCACTAAGTTGACTTTGCCTTTAAACAGCTTGGAAAATTCCAGAAAATGTCATGGCTGTAGAAGCTTCTGATAAATGATGTCAATTAGCCTGAGTCAATTGGAATTGTACCAGTGCCTCTTTGATTAACATCATGGGAAAATCAAAAGAAATCAGCCAAGACCTCAGAAAAATTATTGTAGACCTCCACGAGTCTGGTTTATCATTGGGAGCAATTTCCAAACGCCTGAAGGTACCACGTTCATCTGTACAAACAATAGTACGCAAGTATAAATACCATCATACCGCTCAGGAAGGAGATGCGTTCTGTCTCCTAGAGATGAACGTACTTTGGTGCAAAAAGTGCAAATCAATCCCAGAACAGCAAAGGACCTTGTGACGATGCTGGAGAAAACAGGTACAAATGTATCTATATCCACAGTAAAACGAGTCCTATATCGACATAACCTGAAAGGCCGCTCAGCAAGGGAGAAGCCACTGCTCCAAAACCTCCGTAAAAACGCCCGACTATGGTTTGCAACTGCACATGGGGACAAAGATCGTACTTTTTGTGTCCTCTGGTCTGATGAAACAAAAATATAACTGTTTGGCCATAATGACCATCGTTATGTTTGGGGGGAAAAGGGGGATGCTTGCAAGCTTGCAAGTCCCACAACTGCACCATCCCAACCTTGAAGCACGGGATTGGCAGCTTCATGTTGTGGGGGTGCTTTGCTGCAGGAGGGACTGGTGCAATTCACAAAATAGATGGCATCACGAGGAAGGGGAATTATGTGGATATATTGAAGCAACATCTCAAGACACCAGTCAGGAAGTTAAAGCTTGGTCGCAAATGGGTCTTCCAAATGGACAAGCATAATTCCAAAGTTGTGGCAAAATGGATTAAGGACACCAACATCAAGGTATAGGAGTGGCCATCACAAAGCCCTGACCTCAATCCTATAGAAAATTTGTGGGCAGACCTGAAAAAGCATGTGCGAGCAAGGAGGCCTACAAACCTGACTCAGTTACCCCAGCTCTGTCAGGAAGAATGGGCCAAAATTCCCCCAACTTATTGTGGGAAGCTTGTGGAAGGCTACCTGAGACGTTTGACCCAAGTTAAACAATTTAAAGGTAATGCTACCAAATATAAATTGATTATATGTAAACTTCTGACCCACTGGGATTGTGATGAAAGAAATAAATCACTCTACTATTATTCTGACATTTCACATTTTTAAAATAAAATGGTGATCCTAACTGACCTAAGACAGGAAATGTTTTTACTACGATTAAATGTCAGCAATTGTGAAAAACTGAGTTTAAATGTATTTGGCTAAGGTGTATGTAAACTTCAACTGTATAGCTAATTAAATACGTATACTAAGCTACCAAGCTGCTAGTACAGAATAGACCTGGCAGCACCTTCAATTAGCACTGAAGAGTGAAGTTAAATGTGTGGAAACTCTAAAGCCCAACAATAGCAGGAGAATTTCACAGCCCACCACCCACCCAAATGCAGAGTCACCCAAATGCAGAGTCACCCAAATGCAGAGTCACCCAAATGCAGAGTCACCCAAATGCAGAGCCACCCAAATGCAGAGCCACCCAAATGCAGAGGCCTTTGAAGCCCCCATGGCTTATCCCTGTCCAGAGGTTCATTACAATAAGTACCCCATGGATATGAAAAATAACACTGCAAGGAATAAGTACAAAAAAAAGCTCCTCAAGGACAATCCAGAGACACTATTTGCTGGCTGCTACAAAGAGGGGAACATCAGCAACTTCATTTTCCACGCAGACCATCCCCTGGCACAGTGCTATATTAACACAGACCATCCTCTGGCATGGCACAGTGCTATAAGAGCCCACTACCCCTATGTCAAGAGAGAGGGTATTGACCCAGAGTGGAAACTCAGAATACTAGACATTGAGGAAATTGAAACAACCTCTGTCAACATGTACAAGTCTGGGACAGTAATGGTACATCCTCAAGCAGTTCCAGCAGGACTTTTACGGGATCAAAGAGAGAGCACAGCAGGAAAAGCTGTCCCTCTCTGTGACGACTCCACCACCCTCAGTGAGTCTGATCACACCTCTTCAAACTGTCCTGCAGACATTGTCATCCTACAAGAAACATGGTATAAAGGAGATGGACCCACTGGTTGCCCTCTAGGTTACAGAGAGATGGTAGTCCCATACAGCAAACTACCAGATGTGAAACAGGGAAGAGACTCAGGGGGGTATGCTAATTTGTTATAGAGCAGACCTAACCCACTCTATTAAATTAGTCATAACAGAAACATTTTACATCTGGCTAGAAATTAATAAGGAAATTCTCAACAGAGAAAAATATCCTTGTGTGCTACCTATATCCCCCCAACAGAATCCCCATACGTTAACAATGTCAGCTTGTACATAAATGAAAACAGAATATCATCAATTTCCAGGCTCAGGGACATGTACTTGTCAGTGGCGACCTAAATGCCAGAACTGGACAAGAAACACACCATCAGCACACACCATCAACACCTATCCGGAGTTGACAGCATTCCCTCCCCCATATGCCCTCTAGACAACTACAACAACATAACAGGGTCATATCTCCTGCAGCTCAGTCGGACGCTGGGTATGTACAAAGTCAATGGTAGGCTTCGAGGGAACATATGGAAGGTACACCTATAGCTCATCTGTTGGCAGTAGTACTGTAGACTACTTTATCACTGCCCTCAACCCAGTCTCTTAGAGCGTTCAGTCAGTACACTGACATCCCTATCAGATCACAGCAAATTCACACGCTACTTGAACAGAGCTATGTGCAATCATGAGGCGCCAAAGGAACTGACTAATATTAATAAATACTATAGATGGAAGGAGAATAGTGAGGAAATCTACCAAAAAACAATTAGTCAACGGCAAATTCAATTCCTTCTAAGACAATTACCCAGACAAAGGGTTTCACTGTAATAGTGACGGTGTAAACTTGGCAGTAGAAAACCTAAACAGTATATTTGGCCACTCAGCTTCCCCATCAAATCTAAAAATGTCAAGTAGACAACCTAACAAAATTAATAACAATGACAAATGGTTTGATGAAGAATGCAAAAACCTAAGAAAGAAATTGAGAAACCTATCCAACCAAAAACAGAGACCCAGAAAACCTGAGCCTACGCCTTCACTATGGTGAATCACTAAAACAATACAGAAATACACTACGGAAACAGAAGGAACCGCAGGTCTCAAATAGGCTCAATGTAATTGAAGAATCCATGGAATCCAACCATTTCTGGGGAAATTTGAAAACTCTAAACAAACAAAAACACAAGTTATCTATCCAAAACGCAGATGAATAAACCACTTCTTAACAAAGAACAAACAGCAAAAACATATCCCTGATCAAATACAATAATAGTCTTCAGAATCAACTATTAAAGACTACCAGAACCCACTAGATTCTCCAATTACATTGAATGACCGACAGGACAAAATTACAAACCCTCCAACCCAAAAAGGCCTGTGGGGTTTGTTACGTTCCCCAGTTTCTGGGTTGTTGTGGGTTTGTATGTGTGTGTATTTCAGGAAATGGAATCCTGGATTCCTCAAGCAGCTGATTGGTCGGCCCCATCGATGATCGGAGCTCTGACCCTCCCTCTCGTCAGGGGAAACAGCTGTCTTCAATTACCAACTCCTTCTGCAGCTGGATAAAAGCCAACGTTCCTTTGTCAGGAGGAGAGTGCTTATTTGATGTCCTTTGTTGGTTTTTAGTCAGTGAAAGTTTTGTTGAAAGTGTTTTGTAGCCACTACTGCTGAGGTATGTGTATGCCAACAGGAATGAGTGTTTATTGAAATTGTTCACTTAAAGTATTAGTAATTATTCTGTTTGATTTCCCCCACAATACCGTGTTAGGAATAATAAATTCCCTGGAAATTCAAGGAACAGCAGTACCTTGATCTTCTGCACAGATTCTGTCAGACCTGGGCCCCGACAGTAAATCTCAGTAAGACAAAAGTAATGGTATTCCAAACGAGGTCCAGTTGCCAGGACCACAAATACAAATTCGATCTATACAGCGTTTCCCGAGAGAAAGTCTGTTTCCTCTCCAGCCATGAGAAGTACTGACTGCCTGCCGAGAGGATTAATTAGAAAATGCTACAAGATCTTCCAAGAAATGAAAGGAACGAAAAAAAGAGAAGAAAAAAACCCAGCTCATCACAGCCAGGGCAGCTCCATTGCCCTAGTTTACTGGTCTCAAAGCTCTTTCTCGCTCTCCAACCCCTCCTCCTCCCCTGTTCCCCATCCATCTTTCTCTCTGTGACTCCTCTCATCCCTCTTCACTTCCTGCTCTGGCAATTTGTGTGCCTCTTTATCCATATCCCCCTCTCATCCTCCTACATCCATTCTCCTAACAATCATTTTCTCCATCTCTCTCTCGCCCAGATGAAATATTTTTAGTTATGTGACTTATTTTTTCAACCTTCCTGTTCTCTTTCCATCTTCCTCCTCTTACCTATTTTCCCAGATGAAATGACAGGTTTGTGAATCGGCGTTTTGCTGGCGAGTGCCGTGTGTCGGTGTAAATCAAGCTCAATAATTCATGTGCCTGCTGGGTGCCGCCGAGCGACAGATGATGTTGTTTCTCAGAGTGAGGCCACAGCCTTAGTTTCCATGGTAACCCCACCATTTCCCCAAGACTCTGTGTATGGTTATGACTAGCTACCTTAGCGATATCATGTATGGGCAGGTGAAACCAAATAGACCATCAGAGTTACTCAGATGTGGCCAGGACCTTCTGTATGCACAGACTCTACTTTACTTAACAGAGAGAGAGACAAAGAGGACAAGGCAAAAAGCTAGGAGAGGATGGATTGAGAGCGGTAGAATAAGTACGAAAAGACAACAGATGGAGAGGGATAGAGAAAGCGAGAGGTCCATATTCTCTTGCCCTCCCCACCCTGCCTTCTCCGTCCCATGGTCTCCACTCCTGTGGCTGGGCTTTGTCCTATCCCTCTCCCTCTCCAAAAGACCAGGCCTGCAGAGGGACTGTAAGCTGCTTACTGTAAGACAGCTGCAGAATGGGCTTTAATACAGCATTATACCTGCTGCCCTATTAACACGGTCTCATCCTTCATTTCACTGCTCCTTACCATCTGCCTTGTCTCCGTTTTACTGGCCCTGTTGCCTTAGCTTCCCCCTTTCCTGTCCTATCCTTCATCTCTATGTCCTGGACTAGAAAACCTCTCTCCCATAAAGGTCCTATAAATAATTGATTGTATATGCAATATAAGAAACTGTCTCAATGTTCATCCCTCCATATATGGTCCTCCTAGCTCAACTACCTGTCTGTCTTTTTTTTATTTTATAGTCTTTCATACACTTCTGTTCTGGAACTTTTCTCTCTGCCTAGAATTAGAGGATGTCTGTCTCTCTCTCTCGTAGCCCTGTTTGCTTTCTGTCTGGTCCCAGTGCGACCTTGTGGCCAGGCCACTGACCGTTTTCACTGTCCTATCCGTCTTGTCTCAGTACAGCCTTTGAAAGGTCATGGCGTTTCACTCGGCCAGAGAGCTGTTCTGCCTGCTGCTCTCTGTTTCCTCCATTACTGACTGCTCCACTTCATACACAGGGAGACGGAGAGAGAGAGAGGATGGAAAACAGTAGGAGAGAGGGAGAGACATGTTGGAAAGGAAGGAAACTGAGAAAGGTGGAAGAGGAAGATAACAGAGCGACAAGATTGAAACAGAAAGAGAGAGATGGGGAGAGAAAGGTGAGCGAGAGAGGTAGGAGAAGAGGAAGACAGCGGGAAGAAAAAAGGTGAGAAAAGGGGTGTGGCTGATGTTCAGTAGAGAAAGGGAGGCAATGGTAACCATGGTTACTGAGCCAAAGTGGTGATGTCATCCCCTGTGAATAGGTCCATCACAGGCCGGGTGTATTTTAGGGTTTGCGGTGTGAACGTGTCTGTGCACTCAGCCTTTCATTTGGGAGTCTAATACACCAGAGAAAATATACAATTACTCTCTCGTTCTTACTCTTTAAACCTAGCACATTCAAATTCACAGCTAAGAGTCCTCCATTTTCCTTTTGCTAGTTAATAACAAAAATAGTGCAACCTTTCCTTCTCTTCATCTGCCCCCCTTTCTCCCCCAATCTCCTCTCCCTTGCCTTTCTTTCATCCCTCTCTCAGCAGCTCTGAGTGGACTTCTCCCTTTAAGTCTACTGCCAGAATGTTCAAATGAAACGTGAACAGGGACTCACCAGCCAGGCTGCCACAGAGTGTTAATTTACACAAAGAACAAGGAGAATAATTAACACCGAGCAGGAAAAAAATGAAACCCATCTTAAAGAATATTCTACGTGTGAATGGGCAGATGAGGTAAGGAGGCTCATCTGGAGGCTGACATCTATATGGAAGCGGGTGCCATTTCAGATGCAGCCTGGGACTTCCTTCAGCCTATGAATGAAGCCAATGTCTCTGTGAGTCAATCTCACTTCAGTTTAACCCCTAAATGTCACACTGGATGTATTTATGGCCCTCATATCCCCTTCTAAACCCGAACCAATCTCACAATAATTGTTATGCCCCACATACTCTCACACACAAGACCCTATACTGACTACACACACGCGTGCAAACACACACACTAGAGGAATTCATTACCACCAGTCACAATCACTCTGCTGCAGTCGCAGCTGATGTGGGTCAATCGACTGGTGACTCCCTCGCCTTCATCAATATAGAGTTACAGAGGGCAGGAGGGAAGGTCACACACGCAAAAATACACTCACACGACAGATCAGGGATAATGGGAGAAATGGGTCAGGGGTTCAGAGTCGTATGACTAAGGCCTGACTACAGACACAACAGCCCCAGGGCCTCACACATAGATACCACTGGATTTATCAAATGCATCATGTGTAGCACGACCACTATAACACCGCCAACATCAGTAGCGCTACCACTATAACACCGCTAACATCATCAGTAGCACTACCACTAACATCATCAGTAGCCTACCACTATAACACCACTATCATCATCAGTTGCACGACCACCATAACACCACTAATATCATCAGAAGCACTACCACTATAACACCACTAACATCATCAGTAGCACTACCACTATAACACCACCAACATCAGTAGCACTACCACTATAACACCACTAACATCATCAGTAGCACTACCACGATAACACCACTAACATCATCAGTAGCACTACCACTATAACACCACTATCATCTTCAGTTGCACGACCACTATAACACCACTAATATCATCAGAAGCACTACCACTATAACACCACTAACATCATCAGTAGCACTACCACTATAACACCGCCAACATCAGTAGCACTACCACTATAACACCACTAACATCATCAGTAACACTACCACTATAACACCACTAACATCATCAGTAGCACTACCACTATAACACTGCTAACATCATCAGTAGCACTACCACTATAACACCACTAACATCATCAGTAGCACTACCACTATAACACCGCCAACATCAGTAGCACTACCACTATAACACCACGAACATCATCAGTAGCACTACCACTATAACACCACTAACATCATCAGTAGCACTACCACTATAACACCGCTAACATCATCACCACTATAACACCGCTAACATCATCAGTAGCACTACCACTATAACACCGCCAACATCAGTAGCACTACCACTATAACACCACTAACATCATCAGTAGCACTACCACTATAACACCGCTAACATCATCACCACTATAACACCGCTAACATCATCAGTAGCACTACCACTATAACACCTCTAACATCATCAGTAGCACTACCACTATAACACCACTAACATCATCAGTAGCACTACCACTATAACACCGCTAACATCATCAGTAGCACGACCACTATAAAACCGCCTCCATCAGTAGCACTACCACTATAACACCACTAACATCATCAGTAGCATTACCACTATAACACCGCTAACATCATCAGTAGCACTACCACTATAACACCGCCAACATCATCAGTAGCACGACCACTATAACACCGCCAACATCAGTAGCACTACCACTATAACACCACAAACATCATCAGTAGCACTACCACTATAACACCGCTAACATCATCAGTAGCACTACCACTATAACACCGCCAACATCAGTAGCGCTACCACTATAACACTGCTAACATCATCAGTAACACTACCACTATAACACCGCCAACATCAGTAGCACTACCACTATAACACCGCCAACATCAGTAGCACTACCACTATAACACCACTAACATCATCAGTAGCACTACCACTATAACACCGCTAACATCATCACCACTATAACACCGCTAACATCATCAGTAGCACTACCACTATAACACCACTAACATCATCAGTAGCACTACCACTATAACACCGCTAACATCATCAGTAGCACGACCACTATAACACCGCCAACATCAGTAGCACTACCACTATAACACCACTAACATCATCAGTAGCATTACCACTATAACACCGCTAACATCATCAGTAGCACTACCACTATAACACCGCCAACATCATCAGTAGCACGACCACTATAACACCGCCAACATCAGTAGCACTACCACTATAACACCACGAACATCATCAGTAGCACTACCACTATAACACCACGGACATCATCAGTAGCACTACCACTATAACACCACGAACATCATCAGTAGCACTACCACTATAACACCACTAACATCATCAGTAGCACTACCACTATAACACCACGAACATCATCAGTAGCACTACCACTATAACACCACTATCATCATCAGTAGCACGACCACTATAACACCGCCAACATCATCAGTAGCACTACCACTATAACACCGCCAACATCAGTAGCACTACCACTATAACACCACGAACATCATCAGTAGCACTACCACTATAACACCGCTAACATCATCAGTAGCACTACCACTATAACACCACTAACATCATCAGTAGCACTACCACTATAACACCGCCAACATCAGTAGCGCTACCACTATAACACTGCTAACATCATCACCACTATAACAACACTAAAATCATCAGTAGCACTACCACTATAACACCGCTAACATCATCAGTAGCACTACCACTATAACACCGCTAACATCATCACCACTATAACATCACTAACATCATCAGTAGCACAACCACTATAACACCACTAACATCATCTGTAGCACTAACACTATAACACCGCTAACATCATCAGTAGCACGACCACTATAACACCGCTAACATCATCAGTAGCACGACCACTATAACACCGCCAACATCAGTAGCACTACCACTATAACACCACTAACATCATCAGAAGCACTACCACTATAACACCTCTAACATCATCAGTAGCACTACCACTATAACACCACTAACATCATTATTAGCACTACCACTATAACACCTCTAACATCATCAGTAGCACTACCACTATATCATCAGTAGCACGACCACTATAACACCGCCAACATCAGTAGCGCTACCACTATAACACCGCTAACATCATCAGTAGCACGACCACTATAACACCGCCAACATCAGTAGCGCTACCACTATAACACCGCTAACATCATCAGTAGCACGACCACTATAACACCGCCAACATCAGTAGCACTACCACTATAACACCGCTAACAACATCAGTAGCGCTACCACTATAAAACCGCTAACATCATCAGTTGCGCTACCACTATAACACCGCTAACATCATCAGTAGCGCTACCACTATCACACCGCTATCATTAACATCAGTAACACTACCACTATAACACAGCTAACATCATCACCACTATAACACCACTAGCATCATCAGTAGCACTACCAATATAACACCACTATCATCATCAGTAGCACTACCACTATAACACCGCTAACATCATCAGTAGCACGACCACTATAACACCACTATATCATCAGTAGCACTACCACTATAACACCGCTATCATCATCAGAAGCACTACCACTATAACACCACTAACATCATCAGTAGCACTACCACTATAACACCGTTAACATCATCAGAAGCACTACCACTATAACACATCTAACATCATCAGTAGCACTACCACTATAACACCGCCAACATCAGTAGCGCTACCACTATAACACCGCTAACATCATCAGTAGCACTACCACTATACCACTGCTAACATCATCACCACTATAACACCACTAAAATCATCAGTAGCACTACCACTATAACACCGCTAACATCATCAGTAGCACTACCACTATAACACCGCTAACATCATCACCACTATAACACCACTAAAATCATCAGTAGCACTACCGCTATAACACCACTAACATCATCAGTAGTACTACCACTGTAACACCACTAACATAATCAGTAGCACTACCACTATAACACCGCTAACATCATCAGTAGCACTACCACTATAACACCGCTAACATCATCAGTATCACGACCACTATAACACCGGCAACATCAGTAGCACTACCACCATAACACCGCTAACATCATCAGTAGCACTCCCATTATATCATCAGTAGCACAACCACTATAACACCACTAACATCATCAGTATCACAACCACTATAACACCACTAACATCATCAGTAGCACTACCACTATAACACCTCTAACATCATCAGTAGCACGACCACTATAACACCGCCAACATCAGTAGCGCTACCACTATAACACCGCTAACATCATCAGTAGCACTACCACTATAACACCACTAACATCATCAGAAGTACTACCACTATAACACCACTAACATCATCAGTAGCACTACCACTATAACACCACTAACATCATCAGTAGCACTACCACTATAACACCTCTAACATCATCAGTAGCACGACCACTATAACACCGCCAACATCAGTAGCGCTACCACTATAACACCGCTAACATCATCAGTAGCACTACCACTATAACACCACTAACATCATCAGAAGTACTACCACTATAACACCACTAACATCATCAGTAGCACTACCACTATAACACCACTAACATCATTATTAGCACTACCACTATAACACCTCTAACATCATCAGTAGCACTACCACTATATCATCAGTAGCACGACCACTATAACACCGCCAACATCAGTAGCGCTACCACTATAACACCGCTAACATCATCAGTAGCACGACCACTATAACACCGCCAACTTCAGTAGCGCTACCACTATAACACCGCTAACATCATCAGTAGCACTACCACTATAACACCACTAACATCATCAGAAGTACTACCACTATAACACCACTAACATCATCAGTAGCACTACCACTATAACACCACTAACATCATTATTAGCACTACCACTATAACACCACTAACATCATCAGTAGCACTACCACTATATCATCAGTAGCACGACCACTATAACACCGCCAACATCAGTAGCGCTACCAATATAACACCGCTAACATCATCAGTAGCACGACCACTATAACACCGCCAACATCAGTAGCGCTACCACTATAACACCGCTAACATCATCAGTAGCACGACCACTATAACACCGCCAACATCAGTAGCGCTACCATTATAACACCGCTAACATCATCAGTAGCGCTACCACTATAACACCGCTAACATCATCAGTAACACTACCACTATAACACAGCTAACATCATCACCACTATAACACCACTAGCATCATCAGTAGCACTACCACTATCATCATCAGTAGCACTACCACTATAACACCGCTAACATCATCAGTAGCACTACCACTATAACACCTCTAACATCATCAGTAGCACGACCACTATAACACCATTATATCATCAGTAGCACTACCACTATAACACCACTAACATCATCAGAAGAACTATCACTATAACACCACTAACATCATCAGTAATACTACCAATATAACACCGCTAACATCATCAGTAGCACGACCACTATATCATCAGTAGCACCACCACTATAACACCGCTAACATCATCAGTAGCACGACCACTATAACACCGCTAACATCATCAGTAGCACGACCACTATATCATCAGTAGCACTACCACTATAACACCGCTATCATCAGTAGCACTACCACTAAATCATCAGTAGCACTACCACTAAATCATCAGTAGCACTACCACTATAACACAGCTAACATCATCACCACTATAACACCACTAACATCATCAGTAACACTACCACTATAACACCGCTAACATCAGTAGCACTGCCACTATATCATCAGTAGCGCTACCACTATAACACCGCTAACATCATCAGTAACACTACCACTATATCATCAGTAGCACTACCACTATATCATCCGTAACACTACCACTATATCATCAGTAGCACTACCACTATATCATCAGTAACACTACCACTATATCATCAGTAGCACGACCACTATAACACCGCCAACATCAGTAGCGCTACCACTATAACACCGCTAACATCATCAGTAGCACGACCACTATAACACCGCCAACATCAGTAGCGCTACCACTATAACACCGCTAACATCATCAGTAGCACGACCACTATAACACCGCCAACATCAGTAGCGCTACCACTATAACACCGCTAACATCATCAGTAGCGCTACCACTATAACACCGCTAACATCATCAGTAACACTACCACTATATCATCAGTAGCACTACCATTATATCATCCGTAACACTACCACTATATCATCAGTAGCACGACCACTATTACACCGCCAACATCAGCAGCGCTACCACTATAACACCGCTAACATCATCAGTAGCACGACCACTATAACACCGCTAACATCATCAGTAACACTACCACTATAACACCACTAACATCATCAGTAGCACTACCACTATAAACACCTCTAACATCATCAGTAAAACTACCACTATAACACCACTAACATCATCAGTAGTACTACCACTATAACACCACTAACATCATCAGCAGCATTACCACTATAACACCGCTAACATCATTAGTAGCACGACCACTATAACACCACTAACATCATCAGTAGCACTACCACCATAACACCACTAACATCATCAGTAGTACTACCACTATAACACCACTAACATCATCAGTAGCACTACCACCATAACACCGCTAACATCATCAGTAGCACTACCATTATATCATCAGTAGCACAACCACTATAACACCACTAACATCATCAGTAGCATTACCACTATAACACCGCTAACATCATCAGTAGCACGACCACTATAACACCGCTAACATCATCAGTAACACTACCACTATAACACCACTAACATCATCAGTAGCACTACCACTATAAACACCTCTAACATCATCAGTAACACTACCACTATAACACCACTAACATCATCAGTAGTACTACCACTATAACACCACTAACATCATCAGCAGCATTACCACTATAATACCACTAACATCATCAGCAGCGCTACCACTATAACACCGCTAACATCATCAGTAGCACGACCACTATAACACCGCTAACATCATCAGTAACACTACCACTATAACACCACTAACATCATCAGTAGTACTACCACTATAACACCACTAACATCATCAGCAGCATTACCACTATAATACCACTAACATCATCAGCAGCATTACCACTATAACACCACTAATATCATCAGTAGCATTACCACTATAACACCGCTAACATCATCAGTAGCACGACCACTATAACACTGCTAACATCATCAGTAACACTACCACTATAACACCACTAACATCATCAGTAGCACTACCACCATAACACCTCTAACATCATCAGTAGCACGACCACCATAACACCGCCAACATCAGTAGCGCTACCACTATAACACCGCTAACATCATCAGTAGCACTACCACTATAACACCACTAACATCATCAGAAGTACTACCACTATAACACCACTAACATCATCAGTAGCACTACCACTATAACACCACTAACATCATTATTAGCACTACCACTATAACACCTCTAACATCATCAGTAGCACTACCACTATATCATCAGTAGCACGACCACTATAACACCGCCAACATCAGTAGCGCTACCACTATAACACCGCTAACATCATCAGTAACACGACCACTATAACACAGCTAACATCATCACCACTATAACACCACTAGCATCATCAGTAGCACTACCACTATAACACCACTATCATCATCAGTAGCACTACCACTATAACACCGCTAACATCATCAGTAGCACTACCACTATAACACCTCTAACATCATCAGTAGCACGACCACTATAACACCATTATATCATCAGTAGCACTACCACTATAACACCACTAACATCATCAGAAGAACTATCACTATAACACCACTAACATCATCAGTAATACTACCACTATAACACCGCTAACATCATCAGTAGCACGACCACTATATCATCAGTAGCACCACCACTATAACACCGCTAACATCATCAGTAGCACGACCACTATAACACCGCTAACATCATCAGTAGCACGACCACTATATCATCAGTAGCACTACCACTATAACACCGCTATCATCAGTAGCACTACCACTAAATCATCAGTAGCACTACCACTAAATCATCAGTAGCACTACCACTATAACACAGCTAACATCATCACCACTATAACACCACTAACATCATCAGTAACACTACCACTATAACACCGCTAACATCAGTAGCACTGCCACTATATCATCAGTAGCGCTACCACTATAACACCGCTAACATCATCAGTAACACTACCACTATATCATCAGTAGCAATACCACTATATCATCCGTAACACTACCACTATATCATCAGTAGCACTACCACTATATCATCAGTAACACTACCACTATATCATCAGTAGCACGACCACTATAACACCGCCAACATCAGTAGCGCTACCACTATAACACCGCTAACATCATCAGTAGCACGACCACTATAACACCGCCAACATCAGTAGCGCTACCACTATAACACCGCTAACATCATCAGTAGCACGACCACTATAACACCGCCAACATCAGTAGCGCTACCACTATAACACCGCTAACATCATCAGTAGCGCTACCACTATAGCACCGCTAACATCATCAGTAACACTACCACTATATCATCAGTAGCACTACCATTATATCATCCGTAACACTACCACTATATCATCAGTAGCACGACCACTATTACACCGCCAACATCAGCAGCGCTACCACTATAACACCGCTAACATCATCAGTAGCACGACCACTATAACACCGCTAACATCATCAGTAACACTACCACTATAACACCACTAACATCATCAGTAGCACTACCACTATAAACACCTCTAACATCATCAGTAAAACTACCACTATAACACCACTAACATCATCAGTAGTACTACCACTATAACACCACTAACATCATCAGCAGCATTACCACTATAACACCGCTAACATCATTAGTAGCACGACCACTATAACACCACTAACATCATCAGTAGCACTACAACCATAACACCACTAACATCATCAGTAGTACTACCACTATAACACCACTAACATCATCAGTAGCACTACCACCATAACACCGCTAACATCATCAGTAGCACTACCATTATATCATCAGTAGCACAACCACTATAACACCACTAACTTCATCAGTAGCATTACCACTATAACACCGCTAACATCATCAGTAGCACGACCACTATAACACCGCTAACATCATCAGTAACACTACCACTATAACACCACTAACATCATCAGTAGCACTACCACTATAAACACCTCTAACATCATCAGTAACACTACCACTATAACACCACTAACATCATCAGTAGTACTACCACTATAACACCACTAACATCATCAGCAGCATTACCACTATAATACCACTAACATCATCAGCAGCGCTACCACTATAACACCGCTAACATCATCAGTAGCACGACCACTATAACACCGCTAACATCATCAGTAACACTACCACTATAACACCACTAACATCATCAGTAGTACTACCACTATAACACCACTAACATCATCAGCAGCATTACCACTATAATACCACTAACATCATCAGCAGCATTACCACTATAACACCACTAATATCAT
The DNA here is from genome assembly GCF_045791955.1 of Oncorhynchus clarkii lewisi. NCBI lineage: Eukaryota > Metazoa > Chordata > Actinopteri > Salmoniformes > Salmonidae > Oncorhynchus > Oncorhynchus clarkii. The sequence continues at coordinate 6,998,175 of NC_092160.1, read as the reverse complement.
CAGTAGCATTACCACTATAACACCGCTAACATCATCAGTAGCACGACCACTATAACACTGCTAACATCATCAGTAACACTACCACTATAACACCACTAACATCATCAGTAGCACTACCACCATAACACCTCTAACATCATCAGTAGCACGACCACCATAACACCGCCAACATCAGTAGCGCTACCACTATAACACCGCTAACATCATCAGTAGCACTACCACTATAACACCACTAACATCATCAGAAGTACTACCACTATAACACCACTAACATCATCAGTAGCACTACCACTATAACACCACTAACATCATTATTAGCACTACCACTATAACACCTCTAACATCATCAGTAGCACTACCACTATATCATCAGTAGCACGACCACTATAACACCGCCAACATCAGTAGCGCTACCACTATAACACCGCTAACATCATCAGTAGCACGACCACTATAACACCGCCAACATCAGTAGCGCTACCACTATAACACTGCAAACATCATCAGTAACACTACCACTATAACACCGCCAACATCAGTAGCACTACCACTATAACACCACTAACATCATCAGTAGCACTACCACTATAACACCGCTAACATCATCACCACTATAACACCGCTAACATCATCAGTAGCACTACCACTATAACACCACTAACATCATCAGTAGCACTACCACTATAACACCACTAACATCATCAGTAGCACGACCACTATAACACCGCCAACATCAGTAGCACTACCACTATAACACCACTAACATCATCAGTAGCATTACCACTATAACACCGCTAACATCATCAGTAGCACTACCACTATAACACCGCCAACATCATCAGTAGCACGACCACTATAACACCGCCAACATCAGTAGCACTACCACTATAACACCACGAACATCATCAGTAGCACTACCACTATAACACCACGGACATCATCAGTAGCACTACCACTATAACACCACGAACATCATCAGTAGCACTACCACTATAACACCACTAACATCATCAGTAGCACTACCACTATAACACCACGAACATCATCAGTAGCACTACCACTATAACACCACTATCATCATCAGTAGCACGACCACTATAACACCGCCAACATCATCAGTAGCACTACCACTATAACACCGCCAACATCAGTAGCACTACCACTATAACACCACGAACATCATCAGTAGCACTACCACTATAACACCGCTAACATCATCAGTAGCACGACCACCATAACACCACTAACATCATCAGTAGCACTACCACTATAACACCGCCAACATCAGTAGCGCTACCACTATAACACTGCTAACATCATCACCACTATAACACCACTAAAATCATCAGTAGCACTACCACTATAACACCGCTAACATCATCAGTAGCACTACCACTATAACACCGCTAACATCATCACCACTATAACATCACTAACATCATCAGTAGCACTACCACTATAACACCACTAACATCATCTGTAGCACTAACACTATAAAACCGCTAACATCATCAGTAGCACGACCACTATAACACCGCTAACATCATCAGTAGCACGACCACTATAACACCGCCAACATCAGTAGCACTACCACCATAACACCGCTAACATCATCAGTAGCACTACCATTATATCATCAGTAGCACAACCACTATAACACCACTAACATCATCAGTAGCACTACCACTATAACACCACTAACATCATCAGTAGCACTACCACTATAACACCTCTAACATCATCAGTAGCACGACCACTATAACACCGCCAACATCAGTAGCGCTACCACTATAACACCGCTAACATCATCAGTAGCACTACCACTATAACACCACTAACATCATCAGAAGTACTACCACTATAACACCACTAACATCATCAGTAGCACTACCACTATAACACCACTAACATCATTATTAGCACTACCACTATAACACCTCTAACATCATCAGTAGCACTACCACTATATCATCAGTAGCACGACCACTATAACACCGCCAACATCAGTAGCGCTACCACTATAACACCGCTAACATCATCAGTAGCACGACCACTATAACACCGCCAACATCAGTAGCGCTACCACTATAACACCGCTAACATCATCAGTAGCACGACCACTATAACACCGCCAACATCAGTAGCGCTACCACTATAACACCGCTAACATCATCAGTAGCGCTACCACTATAACACCGCTAACATCATCAGTTGCGCTACCACTATAACACCGCTAACATCATCAGTAGCGCTACCACTATAACACCGCTATCATTAACATCAGTAACACTACCACTATAACACAGCTAACATCATCACCACTATAACACCACTAGCATCATCAGTAGCACTACCAATATAACACCACTATCATCATCAGTAGCACTACCACTATAACACCGCTAACATCATCAGTAGCACGACCACTATAACACCACTATATCATCAGTAGCACTACCACTATAACACCGCTATCATCATCAGAAGCACTACCACTATAACACCACTAACATCATCAGTAGCACTACCACTATAACACCGTTAACATCATCAGAAGCACTACCACTATAACACATCTAACATCATCAGTAGCACTACCACTATAACACCGCCAACATCAGTAGCGCTACCACTATAACACCGCTAACATCATCAGTAGCACTACCACTATACCACTGCTAACATCATCACCACTATAACACCACTAAAATCATCAGTAGCACTACCACTATAACACCGCTAACATCATCAGTAGCACTACCACTATAACACCGCTAACATCATCACCACTATAACACCACTAAAATCATCAGTAGCACTACCGCTATAACACCACTAACATCATCAGTAGTACTACCACTGTAACACCACTAACATAATCAGTAGCACTACCACTATAACACCGCTAACATCATCAGTAGCACTACCACTATAACACCGCTAACATCATCAGTATCACGACCACTATAACACCGGCAACATCAGTAGCACTACCACCATAACACCGCTAACATCATCAGTAGCACTCCCATTATATCATCAGTAGCACAACCACTATAACACCACTAACATCATCAGTATCACAACCACTATAACACCACTAACATCATCAGTAGCACTACCACTATAACACCTCTAACATCATCAGTAGCACGACCACTATAACACCGCCAACATCAGTAGCGCTACCACTATAACACCGCTAACATCATCAGTAGCACTACCACTATAACACCACTAACATCATCAGAAGTACTACCACTATAACACCACTAACATCATCAGTAGCACTACCACTATAACACCACTAACATCATCAGTAGCACTACCACTATAACACCTCTAACATCATCAGTAGCACGACCACTATAACACCGCCAACATCAGTAGCGCTACCACTATAACACCGCTAACATCATCAGTAGCACTACCACTATAACACCACTAACATCATCAGAAGTACTACCACTATAACACCACTAACATCATCAGTAGCACTACCACTATAACACCACTAACATCATTATTAGCACTACCACTATAACACCTCTAACATCATCAGTAGCACTACCACTATATCATCAGTAGCACGACCACTATAACACCGCCAACATCAGTAGCGCTACCACTATAACACCGCTAACATCATCAGTAGCACGACCACTATAACACCGCCAACTTCAGTAGCGCTACCACTATAACACCGCTAACATCATCAGTAGCACTACCACTATAACACCACTAACATCATCAGAAGTACTACCACTATAACACCACTAACATCATCAGTAGCACTACCACTATAACACCACTAACATCATTATTAGCACTACCACTATAACACCACTAACATCATCAGTAGCACTACCACTATATCATCAGTAGCACGACCACTATAACACCGCCAACATCAGTAGCGCTACCAATATAACACCGCTAACATCATCAGTAGCACGACCACTATAACACCGCCAACATCAGTAGCGCTACCACTATAACACCGCTAACATCATCAGTAGCACGACCACTATAACACCGCCAACATCAGTAGCGCTACCATTATAACACCGCTAACATCATCAGTCGCGCACCACTATAACACCGCTAACATCATCAGTAACACTACCACTATAACACAGCTAACATCATCACCACTATAACACCACTAGCATCATCAGTAGCACTACCACTATAACACCACTATCATCATCAGTAGCACTACCACTATAACACCGCTAACATCATCAGTAGCACTACCACTATAACACCTCTAACATCATCAGTAGCACGACCACTATAACACCACTATATCATCAGTAGCACTACCACTATAACACCACTAACATCATCAGAAGAACTATCACTATAACACCACTAACATCATCAGTAATACTACCACTATAACACCGCTAACATCATCAGTAGCACGACCACTATATCATCAGTAGCACCACCACTATAACACCGCTAACATCATCAGTAGCACGACCACTATAACACCGCTAACATCATCAGTAGCACGACCACTATATCATCAGTAGCACTACCACTATAACACCGCTATCATCAGTAGCACTACCACTAAATCATCAGTAGCACTACCACTAAATCATCAGTAGCACTACCACTATAACACAGCTAACATCATCACCACTAACATCATCAGTAACACTACCACTATAACACCGCTAACATCAGTAGTACTGCCACTATATCATCAGTAGCGCTACCACTATAACACCGCTAACATCATCAGTAACACTACCACTATATCATCAGTAGCACTACCACTATATCATCCGTAACACTACCACTATATCATCAGTAGCACTACCACTATATCATCAGTAACACTACCACTATATCATCAGTAGCACGACCACTATAACACCGCCAACATCAGTAGCGCTACCACTATAACACCGCTAACATCATCAGTAGCACGACCACTATAACACCGCCAACATCAGTAGCGCTACCACTATAACACCGCTAACATCATCAGTAGCACGACCACTATAACACCGCCAACATCAGTAGCGCTACCACTATAACACCGCTAACATCATCAGTAGCGCTACCACTATAACACCGCTAACATCATCAGTAACACTACCACTATATCATCAGTAGCACTACCATTATATCATCCGTAACACTACCACTATATCATCAGTAGCACGACCACTATTACACCGCCAACATCAGCAGCGCTACCACTATAACACCGCTAACATCATCAGTAGCACGACCACTATAACACCGCTAACATCATCAGTAACACTACCACTATAACACCACTAACATCATCAGTAGCACTACCACTATAAACACCTCTAACATCATCAGTAAAACTACCACTATAACACCACTAACATCATCAGTAGTACTACCACTATAACACCACTAACATCATCAGCAGCATTACCACTATAACACCGCTAACATCATTAGTAGCACGACCACTATAACACCACTAACATCATCAGTAGCACTACCACCATAACACCACTAACATCATCAGTAGTACTACCACTATAACACCACTAACATCATCAGTAGCACTACCACCATAACACCGCTAACATCATCAGTAGCACTACCATTATATCATCAGTAGCACAACCACTATAACACCACTAACATCATCAGTAGCATTACCACTATAACACCGCTAACATCATCAGTAGCACGACCACTATAACACCGCTAACATCATCAGTAACACTACCACTATAACACCACTAACATCATCAGTAGCACTACCACTATAAACACCTCTAACATCATCAGTAACACTACCACTATAACACCACTAACATCATCAGTAGTACTACCACTATAACACCACTAACATCATCAGCAGCATTACCACTATAATACCACTAACATCATCAGTAACACTACCACTATAACACCACTAACATCATCAGTAGCACTACCACTATAAACACCTCTAACATCATCAGTAACACTACCACTATAACACCACTAACATCATCAGTAGTACTACCACTATAACACCACTAACATCATCAGCAGCATTACCACTATAATACCACTAACATCATCAGCAGCATTACCACTATAACACCACTAATATCATCAGTAGCATTACCACTATAACACCGCTAACATCATCAGTAGCACGACCACTATAACACTGCTAACATCATCAGTAACACTACCACTATAACACCACTAACATCATCAGTAGCACTACCACCATAACACCTCTAACATCATCAGTAGCACGACCACCATAACACCGCCAACATCAGTAGCGCTACCACTATAACACCGCTAACATCATCAGTAGCACTACCACTATAACACCACTAACATCATCAGAAGTACTACCACTATAACACCACTAACATCATCAGTAGCACTACCACTATAACACCACTAACATCATTATTAGCACTACCACTATAACACCTCTAACATCATCAGTAGCACTACCACTATATCATCAGTAGCACGACCACTATAACACCGCCAACATCAGTAGCGCTACCACTATAACACCGCTAACATCATCAGTAGCACGACCACTATAACACCGCCAACATCAGTAGCGCTACCACTATAACACCGCTAACATCATCAGTAGCACGACCACTATAACACCGCCAACATCAGTAGCGCTACCACTATAACACCGCTAACATCATCAGTAGCGCTACCACTATAACACCGCTAACATCATCACTAACACTACCACTATAACACAGCTAACATCATCACCACTATAACACCACTATCATCATCAGTAGCACTACCACTATAACACCACTATCATCATCAGTAGCACTACCACTATAACACCGCTAACATCATCAGTAGCACTACCACTATAACACCTCTAACATCATCAGTAGCACGACCACTATAACTCCACTATATCATTAGTAGCACTACCACTATAACACCGCTAACATCATCAGAAGCACTACCACTATAACACCACTAACATCATCAGTAATACTACCACTATAACACCGCTAACATCATCAGTAGCACGACCACTATATCATCAGTAGCACCACCACTATAACACCGCTAACATCATCAGTAGCACGGCCACTATAACACCGCTAACATCATCAGTAGCACGACCACTATATTATCAGTAGCACTACCACTACAACACCGCTATCATCAGTAGCACTACCACTAAATCATCAGTAGCATTACCACTAAATCATCAGTAGCACTACCACTAAATCATCAGTAGCACTACCACTATAACACAGCTAACATCATCACCACTATAACACTACTAACATCATCAGAAGAACTATCACTATAACACCACTAACATCATCAGTAATACTACCACTATAACACCGCTAACATCATCAGTAGCACGACCACTATATCATCAGTAGCACCACCACTATAACACCGCTAACATCATCAGTAGCACGACCACTATAACACCGCTAACATCATCAGTAGCACGACCACTATATCATCAGTAGCACTACCACTATAACACCGCTATCATCAGTAGCACTACCACTAAATCATCAGTAGCACTACCACTAAATCATCAGTAGCACTACCACTATAACACAGCTAACATCATCACCACTATAACACCACTAACATCATCAGTAACACTACCACTATAACACCGCTAACATCAGTAGCACTGCCACTATATCATCAGTAGCGCTACCACTATAACACCGCTAACATCATCAGTAACACTACCACTATATCATCAGTAGCACTACCACTATATCATCCGTAACACTACCACTATATCATCAGTAGCACTACCACTATATCATCAGTAACACTACCACTATATCATCAGTAGCACGACCACTATAACACCGCCAACATCAGTAGCGCTACCACTATAACACCGCTAACATCATCAGTAGCACGACCACTATAACACCGCCAACATCAGTAGCGCTACCACTATAACACCGCTAACATCATCAGTAGCACGACCACTATAACACCGCCAACATCAGTAGCGCTACCACTATAACACCGCTAACATCATCAGTAGCGCTACCACTATAACACCGCTAACATCATCAGTAACACTACCACTATATCATCAGTAGCACTACCATTATATCATCCGTAACACTACCACTATATCATCAGTAGCACGACCACTATTACAGCGCCAACATCAGCAGCGCTACCACTATAACACCGCTAACATCATCAGTAGCACGACCACTATAACACCGCTAACATCATCAGTAACACTACCACTATAACACCACTAACATCATCAGTAGCACTACCACTATAAACACCTCTAACATCATCAGTAAAACTACCACTATAACACCACTAACATCATCAGTAGTACTACCACTATAACACCACTAACATCATCAGCAGCATTACCACTATAACACCGCTAACATCATTAGTAGCACGACCACTATAACACCACTAACATCATCAGTAGCACTACCACCATAACACCACTAACATCATCAGTAGTACTACCACTATAACACCACTAACATCATCAGTAGCACTACCACCATAACACCGCTAACATCATCAGTAGCACTACCATTATATCATCAGTAGCACAACCACTATAACACCACTAACATCATCAGTAGCATTACCACTATAACACCGCTAACATCATCAGTAGCACGAACACTATAACACCGCTAACATCATCAGTAACACTACCACTATAACACCACTAACATCATCAGTAGCACTACCACTATAAACACCTCTAACATCATCAGTAACACTACCACTATAACACGACTAACATCATCAGCAGCATTACCACTATAATACCACTAACATCATCAGCAGCGCTACCACTATAACACCGCTAACATCATCAGTAGCACGACCACTATAACACCGCTAACATCATCAGTAACACTACCACTATAACACCACTAACATCATCAGTAGTACTACCACTATAACACCACTAACATCATCAGCAGCATTACCACTATAATACCACTAACATCATCAGCAGCATTACCACTATAACACCACTAATATCATCAGTAGCATTACCACTATAACACCGCTAACATCATCAGTAGCACGACCACTATAACACCGCTAACATCATCAGTAACACTACCACTATAACACCACTAACATCATCAGTAGCACTACCACCATAACACCTCTAACATCATCAGTAGCACGACCACCGTAACACCGCCAACATCAGTAGCGCTACCACTATAACACCGCTAACATCATCAGAAGTACTACCACTATAACACCACTAACATCATCAGTAGCACTACCACTATAACACCACTAACATCATTATTAGCACTACCACTATAACACCACTAACATCATCAGTAGCACTACCACTATATCATCAGTAGCACGACCACTATAACACCGCCAACATCAGTAGCGCTACCACTATAACACCGCTAACATCATCAGTAGCACGACCACTATAACACCGCCAACATCAGTAGCGCTACCACTATAACACCGCTAACATCATCAGTAGCACGACCACTATAATACCGTCAACATCAGTAGCGCTACCACTATAACACCGCTAACATCATCAGTAGCGCTACCACTATAACACCGCTAACATCATCAGTAACACTACCACTATAACACAGCTAACATCATCACCACTATAACACCACTATCATCATCAGTAGCACTACCACTATAACACCACTATCATCATCAGTAGCACTACCACTATAACACCGCTAACATCATCAGTAGCACTACCACTATAACACCTCTAACATCATCAGTAGCACGACCACTATAACTCCACTATATCATTAGTAGCACTACCACTATAACACCGCTAACATCATCAGTAGTACTACCACTATAACACCACTAACATCATCAGCAGCATTACCACTATAATACCACTAACATCATCAGTAGCACGACCACTATAACACCGCTAACATCATCAGTAGCACGACCACTATATTATCAGTAGCACTACCACTATAACACCGCTATCATCAGTAGCACTACCACTAAATCATCAGTAGCATTACCACTAAATCATCAGTAGCACTACCACTATAACACAGCTAACATCATCACCACTATAACACCACTAACATCATCAGTAACACTACCACTATAACACCGCTAACATCAGTAGCACGTCCACTATCTTCATCATTAGCACTACCACTATATCATCAGTAGCACTGCCACTATATCATCAGTAGCGCTACCACTATAACACCGCTAACATCATCAGTAACACTACCACTATATCATCAGTAGCATTTCCACTATATCATCCGTAACACTACCACTATATCATCAGTAGCACTACCACTATATCATCAGTAACACTACAACTATATCATCAGTAGCACGACCACTATAACACCGCCAACATCAGCAGCGCTACCACTATAACACCGCTAACATCATCAGTAGCACGACCACTATAACACCGCTAACATCATCAGTAACACTACCACTATAACACCACTAACATCATCAGTAGCACTACCACTATAAACACCTCTAACATCATCAGTAACACTACCACTATAACACCACTAACATCATCAGTAGTACTACCACTATAACACCACTAACATCATCAGCAGCATTACCACTATAATACCACTAACATCATCAGCAGCATTACCACTATAACACCACTAATATCATCAGTAGCATTACCACTATAACACCACTAACATCATCAGTAGCACTACCACTATAACACCACTAACATCATCAGAAGCACTACAACTATAACACCGCTAACATCATCACCACTATAACACCACTAACATCATCAGTAGCACGACCACTATAACACCGCCAACATCAGCAGCGCTACCACTATAACACCGCTAACATCATCAGTAGCACGACCACTATATTATCAGTAGCACTACCACTATAACACCGCTATCATCAGTAGCACTACCACTAAATTATCAGTAGCATTACCACTAAATCATCAGTAGCACTACCACTAAATCATCAGTAGCACTACCACTATAACACAGCTAACATCATCACCACTATAACACCACTAACATCATCAGTAAGACTACCACTATAACACCGCTAACATCAGTAGCACGTCCACTATCTTCATCATTAGCACTACCACTATATCATCAGTAGCACTGCCACTATATCATCAGTAGCGCTACCACTATAACACCGCTAACATCATCAGTAGCACTACCACTATATCATCAGTAGCACTACCACTATATCATCCGTAACACTACCACTATATCATCAGTAGCACTACCACTATATCATCAGTAACACTACCACTATATCATCAGTAGCACGACCACTATAACACCGCCAACATCAGCAGCGCTACCACTATAACACCGCTAACATCATCAGTAGCACGACCACTATAACACCGCTAACATCATCAGTAACACTACCACTATAACACCACTAACATCATCAGTAGTACTACCACTATAACACCACTAACATCATCAGCAGCATTACCACTATAATACCACTAACATCATCAGCAGCATTACCACTATAACACCACTAATATCATCAGTAGCATTACCACTATAACACCGCTAACATCATCAGTAGCACGACCACTATAACACCGCTAACATCATCAGTAACACTACCACTATAACACCACTAACATCATCAGTAGCACTACCACTATAAACACCTCTAACATCATCAGTAACACTACCACTATAACACCACTAACATCATCAGTAGTACTACCACTATAACACCACTAACATCATCAGCAGCACGACCACTATAAACACCTCTAACATCATCAGTAACACTACCACTATAACACCACTAACATCATCAGTAGTACTACCACTATAACACCACTAACATCATCAGCAGCATTACCACTATAATACCACTAACATCATCAGCAGCATTACCACTATAACACCACTAATATCATCAGTAGCATTACCACTATAACACCGCTAACATCATCAGTAGCACGACCACTATAACACCGCTAACATCATCAGTAACACTACCACTATAACACCACTAACATCATCAGTAGCACTACCACTATAAACACCTCTAACATCATCAGTAACACTACCACTATAACACCACTAACATCATCAGTAGTACTACCACTATAACACCACTAACATCATCAGCAGCACGACCACTATAAACACCTCTAACATCATCAGTAACACTACCACTATAACACCACTAACATCATCAGTAGTACTACCACTATAACACCACTAACATCATCAGCAGCATTACCACTATAATACCACTAACATCATCAGCAGCATTACCACTATAACACCACTAATATCATCAGTAGCATTACCACTATAACACCGCTAACATCATCAGTAGCACGACCACTATAACACCGCTAACATCATCAGTAACACTACCACTATAACACCACTAACATCATCAGCGCTCTCTTTTGACGACTTCTGTAACCGTAATAGCCTTGGTTTCATGCATGTTAACATTAGAAGCCTCCTCCCTAAGTTTGTTCTATTCACTGCTTTAGCACACTCTGCCAACCCGGATGTTCTAGCTGTGTCTGAATCCTGGCTCAGGAAGACCACCAAAAATTCAGACATTTTAATTCCAAACTACAACATTTTCAGACAAGATAGAACTGCCAAAGGGGGCGGTGTTGCAATCTACTGAAAAGATAGCCTGCAGAGTTCTGTCCTACTATCCAGGTCTGTACCCAAACAATTTGAACTTCTACTTTTAAAAATCCACCTCTCTAAAAACAAGTCTCTCACCGTTGCCGCCTGCTATAGACCACCCTCTGCCCCCAGCTGTGCTCTGGACACCATATGTGAACTGATTGCCCCCCATTTATCTTCAGAGCTCGTGCTGCTAGGCGACCTAAACTGGAACATGCTTAACACCCCAGCCATCCTACAATCTAAAATTGATGCCCTCAATCTCACACAAATGATCAATGAACCTACCAGGTACCTCCCCAAAGCCTTAAACACGGGCACCCTCATAGATATCATCCTAACCAACTTCCCCTCTAAATACACCTCTGCTGTCTTCAACCAAGATCTCAGCGATCACTGCCTCATTGCCTGCATCCGTAATGGGTCAGCGGTCAAACGACCTCCTCTCATCACTGTAAAACGCTCCCTGAAACACTTCAGCGAGCAGGCCTTTCTAATCGACCTGGCCGGGGTATCCTGGAAGGATATTGACCTCATCCCGTCAGTAGAGGATGCCTGGATATTTTTTAAAAATGCCTTCCTAACCATCTTAAATAAACATGCCCCATTCAAGAAATTTAGAACCAGGAACAGATATAGCCCTTGGTTCTCCCCAGACCTGACTGCCCTTAACCAACACAAAAACATCCTATGGCGTTCTGCATTAGCATCGAACAGCCCCCGTGATATGCAGCTGTTCAGGGAAGCTAGAAACCATTATACACAGGCAGTTAGAAAAGCCAAGGCTAGCTTTTTCAAGCAGAAATTTGCTTCTTGCAACACTAACTCAAAAAAGTTCTGGGACACTGTAAAGTCCATGTAGAATAAGAACACCTCCTCCCAGCTGCCCACTGCACTGAAGATAGGTAACACTGTCACCACTGATAAATCCACCATAATTGAACATTTCAATAAGCATTTTTCTACTGCTGGCCATGCTTTCCACCTGGCTACTCCTACCCCTGTCAACAGCACTGCACCCCCAACAGCAACTCGCCCAAGCCTTCCCCATTTCTCCTTCTCCCAAATCCATTCAGCTGATGTTCTGAAAGAGCTGCAAAATCTGGACCCCTACAAATCAGCCGGGCTAGACAATCTGGACCCTTTCTTTCTAAAATTCTCTGCCGAAATTGTTGCCACCCCTATTACTAGCCTGTTCAACCTCTCTTTCGTGTCGTCTGAGATTCCCATAGATTGGAAAGCAGCTGCGGTCATCCCCCTCTTCAAAGGGGGGGACACTCTTGACCCAAACTGCTACAGACCTATATCTATCCTACCATGCCTTTCTAAGGTCTTCGAAAGCCAAGTCAACAAACAGATTACCGACCATTTTGAATCTCACCATACCTTCTCTGCTATGCAATCTGGTTTCAGAGCTGGTCATGGGTGCACCTCAGCCACGCTCAAGGTCCTAAACGATATCTTAACCGCCATCGATAAGAAACATTACTGTGCAGCCGTATTCATTGATCTGGCCAAGGCTTTTGACTCTGTCAATCACCACATCCTCATCGGCAGACTCAACAGCCTTGGTTTCTCAAATGATTGCCTCGCCTGGTTCACCAACTACTTCTCTGATAGAGTTCAGTGTGTCAAATCGGAGGGTCTGTTGTCCGGACCTCTGGCAGTCTCTATGGGGGTGCCACAGGGTTCAATTCTTGGACCGACTCTCTTCTCTGTATACATCAATGAGGTCGCTCTTGCTGCTGGTGAGTCTCTGATCCACCTCTACGCAGACGACACCATTCTGTATACTTCCGGCCCTTCTTTGGACACTGTGTTAACAACCCTCCAGGCAAGCTTCAATGCCATACAACTCTCCTTCTGTGGCCTCCAATTGCTCTTAAATACAAGTAAAACTAAATGCATGCTCTTCAACCGATCGCTACCTGCACCTACCCGCCTGTCCAACATCACTACTCTGGACAGCTCTGACTTAGAATACGTGGACAACTACAAATACTTAGGTGTCTGGTTAGACTGTAAACTCTCCTTCCAGACCCATATCAAACGTCTCCAATCCAAAGTTAAATCTAGAATTGGCTTCCTATTTCGCAACAAAGCATCCTTCACTCATGCTGCCAAACATACCCTTGTAAAACTGACCATCCTACCAATCCTCGACTTTGGCGATGTCATTTACAAAATAGCCTCCAATACCCTACTCAACAAATTGGATGCAGTCTATCACAGTGCAATCCGTTTTGTCACCAAAGCCCCATATACTACCCACCATTGCGACCTGTACGCTCTCGTTGGCTGGCCCTCGCTTCATACTCGTCGCCAAACCCACTGGCTCCATGTCATCTACAAGACCCTGCTAGGTAAAGTCCCCCCTTATCTCAGCTCGCTGGTCACCATAGCATCTCCCACCTGTAGCACACGCTCCAGCAGGTATATCTCTCTAGTCACCCCCAAAACCAATTCTTTCTTTGGCCGCCTCTCTTTCCAGTTCTCTGCTGCCAATGACTGGAACGAACTACAAAAATCTCTGAAACTGGAAACACTTATCTCCCTCACTAGCTTTAAGCACCAACTGTCAGAGCAGCTCACAGATTACTGCACCTGTACATAGCCCACCTATAATTTAGCCCTATCAACTACCTCTTTCCCAACTGTATTTAATTTATTTATTTATTTTGCTCCTTTGCACCCCATTATTTTTATTTCTACTTTGCACATTCTTCCATTGCAAAACTACCATTCCAGTGTTTTACTTGCTATATTGTATTTACCTTGCCACCAAGGCCTTTTTTGCCTTTACCTCCCTTCTCACCTCATTTGCTCACATTGTATATAGACTTGTTTATACTTTATTATTGACTGTATGTTTGTTTTACTCCATGTGTAACTCTGTGTTGTTGTATCTGTCGAACTGCTTTGCTTTATCTTGGCCAGGTCGCAATTGTAAATGAGAACTTGTTCTCAACTTGCCTACCTGGTTAAATAAAGGTAAAATAAAATAAATAAATAAAAATCAGTAGCACTACCACTATAAACACCTCTAACATCATCAGTAACACTACCACTATAACACCACTAACATCATCAGTAGTACTACCACTATAACACCACTAACATCATCAGCAGCATTACCACTATAACACCGCTAACATCATCAGTAGCACGACCACTATAACACCACTAACATCATCAGTAGCACTACCACCATAACACCACTAACATCATCAGTAGTACTACCACTATAACACCACTAACATCATCAGTAGCACAACCACCATAACACCGCTAACATCATCAGTAGCACTACCATTATATCATCAGTAGCACAACCACTATAACACCACTAACATCATCAGTGTCACAACCACTATAACACCACTAACATCATCAGTAGCACTACCATCATAACACCTCTAACATCATCAGTAGCACGACCACCATAACACCGCCAACATCAGTAGCGCTACCACTATAACACCGCTAACATCATCAGTAGCACTACCACTATAACACCACTAACATCATCAGAAGTACTACCACTATAACACCACTAACATCATCAGTAGCACTACCACTATATCATCAGTAGCACGACCACTATAACACCGCCAACATCAGTAGCGCTACCACTATAACACCGCTAACATCATCAGTAGCACGACCACTATAACACCGCCAACATCAGTAGCGCTACCACTATAACACCGCTAACATCATCAGTAGCACGACCACTATAACACCGCCAACATCAGTAGCGCTACCACTATAACACCGCTAACATCATCAGTAGCGCTACCACTATAACACCGCTAACATCATCAGTAACACTACCACTATAACACAGCTAACATCATCACCACTATAACACCACTATCATCATCAGTAGCACTACCACTATAACACCACTATCATCATCAGTAGCACTACCACTATAACACCGCTAACATCATCAGTAGCACTACCACTATAACACCTCTAACATCATCAGTAGCACGACCACTATAACTCCACTATATCATTAGTAGCACTACCACTATAACACCGCTAACATCCTCAGAAGCACTACCACTATAACACCACTAACATCATCAGTAATACTACCACTATAACACCGCTAACATCATCAGTAGCACGACCACTATATCATCAGTAGCACCACCACTATAACACCGCTAACATCATCAGTAGCACGACCACTATAACACCGCTAACATCATCAGTAGCACGACCACTATATCATCAGTAGCACTACCACTATAACACCGCTATCATCAGTAGCACGACCACTAAATCATCAGTAGCACTACCACTAAATCATCAGTAGCACTACCACTAAATCATCAGTAGCACTACCACTATAACACAGCTAACATCATCACCACTATAACACCACTAACATCATCAGTAACACTACCACTATAACACCGCTAACATCAGTAGCACGTCCACTATCTTCATCATTAGCACTACCACTATATCATCAGTAGCACTGCCACTATATCATCAGTAGCGCTACCACTATAACACCGCTAACATCATCAGTAACACTACCACTATATCATCAGTAGCATTTCCACTATATCATCCGTAACACTACCACTATATCATCAGTAGCACTACCACTATAACACCACTAACATCATCAGTAGCACTACCACTATAAACACCTCTAACATCATCAGTAACACTACCACTATAACACCACTAACATCATCATTAGTACTACCACTATAACACCACTAACATCATCAGCAGCATTACCACTATAATACCACTAACATCATCAGCAGCATTACCACTATAACACCACTAATATCATCAGTAGCATTACCACTATAACACCACTAACATCATCAGTAGCACTACCACTATAACGCCACTAACATCATCAGAAGCACTACCACTATAACACCGCTAACATCATCACCACTATAACACCACTAACATCATCAGTAGCACTACCACTATAACACCTCTAACATCATCAGTAGCACTACCACTATAACACCGCCAACATCAGTAGCGCTACCACTATAACACCGCTAACATCATCAGTAGCACTACCACTATAACACCACTAACATCATCAGAAGTACTACCACTATAACACCACTAACATCATCAGTAGCACTACCACTATAACACCACTAACATCATTATTAGCACTACCACTATAACACCTCTAACATCATCAGTAGCACTACCACTATATCATCAGTAGCACGACCACTATAACACCGCCAACATCAGTAGCGCTACCACTATAACACCGCTAACATCATCAGTAGCACGACCACTATAACACCGCCAACATCAGTAGCGCTACCACTATAACACCGCTAACATCATCAGTAGCACGACCACTATAACACCGCCAACATCAGTAGCGCTACCACTATAACACCGCTAACATCATCAGTAGCGCTACCACTATAACACCGCTAACATCATCAGTAACACTACCACTATAACACAGCTAACATCATCACCACTATAACACCACTAGCATCATCAGTAGCACTACCAATATAACACCACTATCATCAGTAGCACTACCACTATAACACCTCTAACATCATCAGCAGCACGACCACTATAACACCGCTAACATCATCAGAAGCACTACCACTATAACACCACTAACATCATCAGTAATACTACCACTATAACACCGCTAACATCATCAGTAGCACGACCACTATATCATCAGTAGCACCACCACTATAACACCGCTAACATCATCAGTAGCACGACCACTATAACACCGCTAACATCATCAGTAGCACGACCACTATATCATCAGTAGCACTACCACTATAACACCGCTATCATCAGTAGCACTACCACTAAATCATCAGTAGCACTACCACTAAATCATCAGTAGCACTACCACTAAATCATCAGTAGCACTACCACTATAACACAGCTAACATCATCACCACTATAACACCACTAACATCATCAGTAACACTACCACTATAACACCGCTAACATCAGTAGCACGTCCACTATCTTCATCATTAGCACTACCACTATATCATCAGTAGCACTGCCACTATATCATCAGTAGCGCTACCACTATAACACCGCTAACATCATCAGTAACACTACCACTATATCATCAGTAGCACTACCACTATATCATCCGTAACACTACCACTATATCATCAGTAGCGCTACCACTATAACACCGCTAACATCATCAGTAACACTACCACTATATCATCAGTAGCATTTCCACTATATCATCCGTAACACTACCACTATATCATCAGTAGCACTACCACTATAACACCACTAACATCATCAGTAGCACTACCACTATAAACACCTCTAACATCATCAGTAACACTACCACTATAACACCACTAACATCATCATTAGTACTACCACTATAACACCACTAACATCATCAGCAGCATTACCACTATAATACCACTAACATCATCAGCAGCATTACCACTATAACACCACTAATATCATCAGTAGCATTACCACTATAACACCACTAACATCATCAGTAGCACTACCACTATAACACCACTAACATCATCAGAAGCACTACCACTATAACACCGCTAACATCATCACCACTATAACACCACTAACATCATCAGTAGCACTACCACTATAACACCTCTAACATCATCAGTAGCACTACCACTATAACACCGCCAACATCAGTAGCGCTACCACTATAACACCGCTAACATCATCAGTAGCACTACCACTATAACACCACTAACATCATCAGAAGTACTACCACTATAACACCACTAACATCATCAGTAGCACTACCACTATAACACCACTAACATCATTATTAGCACTACCACTATAACACCTCTAACATCATCAGTAGCACTACCACTATATCATCAGTAGCACGACCACTATAACACCGCCAACATCAGTAGCGCTACCACTATAACACCGCTAACATCATCAGTAGCACGACCACTATAACACCGCCAACATCAGTAGCGCTACCACTATAACACCGCTAACATCATCAGTAGCACGACCACTATAACACCGCCAACATCAGTAGCGCTACCACTATAACACCGCTAACATCATCAGTAGCGCTACCACTATAACACCGCTAACATCATCAGTAACACTACCACTATAACACAGCTAACATCATCACCACTATAACACCACTAGCATCATCAGTAGCACTACCAATATAACACCACTATCATCAGTAGCACTACCACTATAACACCTCTAACATCATCAGCAGCACGACCACTATAACACCGCTAACATCATCAGAAGCACTACCACTATAACACCACTAACATCATCAGTAATACTACCACTATAACACCGCTAACATCATCAGTAGCACGACCACTATATCATCAGTAGCACCACCACTATAACACCGCTAACATCATCAGTAGCACGACCACTATAACACCGCTAACATCATCAGTAGCACGACCACTATATCATCAGTAGCACTACCACTATAACACCGCTATCATCAGTAGCACTACCACTAAATCATCAGTAGCACTACCACTAAATCATCAGTAGCACTACCACTAAATCATCAGTAGCACTACCACTATAACACAGCTAACATCATCACCACTATAACACCACTAACATCATCAGTAACACTACCACTATAACACCGCTAACATCAGTAGCACGTCCACTATCTTCATCATTAGCACTACCACTATATCATCAGTAGCACTGCCACTATATCATCAGTAGCGCTACCACTATAACACCGCTAACATCATCAGTAACACTACCACTATATCATCAGTAGCACTACCACTATATCATCCGTAACACTACCACTATATCATCAGTAACACTACCACTATATCATCAGTAGCACGACCACTATAACACCGCCAACATCAGCAGCGCTACCACTATAACACCGCTAACATCATTAGTAGCACGACCACTATAACACCGCTAACATCATCAGTAACACTACCACTATAACACCACTAACATCATCAGTAGCACTACCACTATAAACACCTCTAACATCATCAGTAACACTACCACTATAACACCACTAACATCATATGTAGTACTACCACTATAACACCACTAACATCATCAGCAGCATTACCACTATAACACCGCTAACATCATCAGTAAAACGACCACTATAACACCGCCAACATCAGTAGCACTACCACCATAACACCGCTAACATCATCAGTAGCACTACCATTATATAATCAGTAGCACAACCACTATAACACCACTAACATCATCAGTATCACAACCACTATAACACCACTAACATCATCAGTAGCACTACCACTATAACACCTCTAACATCATCAGTAGCACGACCACTATAACACCGCCAACATCAGTAGCGCTACCACTATAACACCGCTAACATCATCAGTAGCACTACCACTATAACACCACTAACATCATCAGAAGTACTACCACTATAACACCACTAACATCATCAGTAGCACTACCACTATAACAACACTAACATCATTATTAGCACTACCACTATAACACCTCTAACATCATCAGTAGCACTACCACTATATCATCAGTAGCACGACCACTATAACACCGCCAACATCAGTAGCGCTACCACTATAACACCGCTAACATCATCAGTAGCACGACCACTATAACACCGCCAACATCAGTAGCGCTACCACTATAACACCGCTAACATCATCAGTAGCACGACCACTATAACACCGCCAACATCAGTAGCGCTACCACTATAACACCGCTAACATCATCAGTAACACTACCACTATATCATCAGTAGCACTACCACTATATCATCCGTAACACTACCACTATATCATCAGTAGCACGACCACTATAACACCGCCAACATCAGCAGCGCTACCACTATAACACCGCTAACATCATCAGTAGCACGACTTCTATAACACCGCTAACATCATCAGTAACACTACCACTATAACACCACTAACATCATCAGTAGCACTACCACTATAAACACCTCTAACATCATCAGTAACACTACCACTATAATACCACTAACATCATCAGTAGTACTACCACTTTAACACCACTAACATCATCAGCAGCATTACCACTATAACACCGCTCACATCATCAGTAGCACGACCACTATAACACCGCTAACATCAGTAGCACTACCACCATAACACCGCTAACATCATCAGTAGCACTACCATTATATCATCAGTAGCACAACCACTACAACACCACTAACATCATCAGTATCACAACCACTATAACACCACTAACATCATCAGTAGCACTACCACTATAACACCTCTAACATCATCAGTAGCACGACCACTATAACACCGCCAACATCAGTAGCGCTACCACTATAACACCGCTAACATCATCAGTAGCACTACCACTATAACACCACTAACATCATCAGAAGTACTACCACTATAACACCACTAACATCATCAGTAGCACTACCACTATAACACCACTAACATCATTATTAGCACTACCACTATAACACCTCTAACATCATCAGTAGCACTACCACTATATCATCAGTAGCACGACCACTATAACACCGCCAACATCAGTAGCGCTACCACTATAACACCGCTAACATCATCAGTAGCACGACCACTATAACACCGCCAACATCAGTAGCGCTACCACTATAACACCGCTAACATCATCAGTAGCACGACCACTATAACACCGCCAACATCAGTAGCGCTACCACTATAACACCGCTAACATCATCAGTAGCGCTACCACTATAACACCGCTAACATCATCAGTAACACTACCACTATAACACAGCTAACATCATCACCACTATAACACCACTAGCATCATCAGTAGCACTACCAATATAACACCACTATCATCAGTAGCACTACCACTATAACACCTCTAACATCATCAGCAGCACGACCACTATAACACCGCTAACATCATCAGAAGCACTACCACTATAACACCACTAACATCATCAGTAATACTACCACTATAACACCGCTAACATCATCAGTAGCACGACCACTATATCATCAGTAGCACCACCACTATAACACCGCTAACATCATCAGTAGCACGACCACTATAACACCGCTAACATCATCAGTAGCACGACCACTATATCATCAGTAGCACTACCACTATAACACCGCTATCATCAGTAGCACTACCACTAAATCATCAGTAGCACTACCACTAAATCATCAGTAGCACTACCACTAAATCATCAGTAGCACTACCACTATAACACAGCTAACATCATCACCACTATAACACCACTAACATCATCAGTAACACTACCACTATAACACCGCTAACATCAGTAGCACGTCCACTATCTTCATCATTAGCACTACCACTATATCATCAGTAGCACTGCCACTATATCATCAGTAGCGCTACCACTATAACACCGCTAACATCATCAGTAACACTACCACTATATCATCAGTAGCACTACCACTATATCATCCGTAACACTACCACTATATCATCAGTAACACTACCACTATATCATCAGTAGCACGACCACTATAACACCGCCAACATCAGCAGCGCTACCACTATAACACCGCTAACATCATTAGTAGCACGACCACTATAACACCGCTAACATCATCAGTAACACTACCACTATAACACCACTAACATCATCAGTAGCACTACCACTATAAACACCTCTAACATCATCAGTAACACTACCACTATAACACCACTAACATCATATGTAGTACTACCACTATAACACCACTAACATCATCAGCAGCATTACCACTATAACACCGCTAACATCATCAGTAAAACGACCACTATAACACCGCCAACATCAGTAGCACTACCACCATAACACCGCTAACATCATCAGTAGCACTACCATTATATAATCAGTAGCACAACCACTATAACACCACTAACATCATCAGTATCACAACCACTATAACACCACTAACATCATCAGTAGCACTACCACTATAACACCTCTAACATCATCAGTAGCACGACCACTATAACACCGCCAACATCAGTAGCGCTACCACTATAACACCGCTAACATCATCAGTAGCACTACCACTATAACACCACTAACATCATCAGAAGTACTACCACTATAACACCACTAACATCATCAGTAGCACTACCACTATAACAACACTAACATCATTATTAGCACTACCACTATAACACCTCTAACATCATCAGTAGCACTACCACTATATCATCAGTAGCACGACCACTATAACACCGCCAACATCAGTAGCGCTACCACTATAACACCGCTAACATCATCAGTAGCACGACCACTATAACACCGCCAACATCAGTAGCGCTACCACTATAACACCGCTAACATCATCAGTAGCACGACCACTATAACACCGCCAACATCAGTAGCGCTACCACTATAACACCGCTAACATCATCAGTAACACTACCACTATATCATCAGTAGCACTACCACTATATCATCCGTAACACTACCACTATATCATCAGTAGCACGACCACTATAACACCGCCAACATCAGCAGCGCTACCACTATAACACCGCTAACATCATCAGTAGCACGACTTCTATAACACCGCTAACATCATCAGTAACACTACCACTATAACACCACTAACATCATCAGTAGCACTACCACTATAAACACCTCTAACATCATCAGTAACACTACCACTATAATACCACTAACATCATCAGTAGTACTACCACTTTAACACCACTAACATCATCAGCAGCATTACCACTATAACACCGCTCACATCATCAGTAGCACGACCACTATAACACCGCTAACATCAGTAGCACTACCACCATAACACCGCTAACATCATCAGTAGCACTACCATTATATCATCAGTAGCACAACCACTACAACACCACTAACATCATCAGTATCACAACCACTATAACACCACTAACATCATCAGTAGCACTACCACTATAACACCTCTAACATCATCAGTAGCACGACCACTATAACACCGCCAACATCAGTAGCGCTACCACTATAACACCGCTAACATCATCAGTAGCACTACCACTATAACACCACTAACATCATCAGAAGTACTACCACTATAACACCACTAACATCATCAGTAGCACTACCACTATAACAACACTAACATCATTATTAGCACTACCACTATAACACCTCTAACATCATCAGTAGCACTACCACTATATCATCAGTAGCACGACCACTATAACACCGCCAACATCAGTAGCGCTACCACTATAACACCGCTAACATCATCAGTAGCACGACCACTATAACACCGCCAACATCAGTAGCGCTACCACTATAACACCGCTAACATCATCAGTAGCACGACCACTATAACACCGCCAACATCAGTAGCGCTACCACTATAACACCGCTAACATCATCAGTAACACTACCACTATATCATCAGTAGCACTACCACTATATCATCCGTAACACTACCACTATATCATCAGTAGCACGACCACTATAACACCGCCAACATCAGCAGCGCTACCACTATAACACCGCTAACATCATCAGTAGCACGACTTCTATAACAGCGCTAACATCATCAGTAACACTACCACTATAACACCACTAACATCATCAGTAGCACTACCACTATAAACACCTCTAACATCATCAGTAACACTACCACTATAATACCACTAACATCATCAGTAGTACTACCACTTTAACACCACTAACATCATCAGCAGCATTACCACTATAACACCGCTCACATCATCAGTAGCACGACCACTATAACACCGCTAACATCAGTAGCACTACCACCATAACACCGCTAACATCATCAGTAGCACTACCATTATATCATCAGTAGCACAACCACTACAACACCACTAACATCATCAGTATCACAACCACTATAACACCACTAACATCATCAGTAGCACTACCACTATAACACCTCTAACATCATCAGTAGCACGACCACTATAACACCGCCAACATCAGTAGCGCTACCACTATAACACCGCTAACATCATCAGTAGCACTACCACTATAACACCACTAACATCATCAGAAGTACTACCACTATAACACCACTAACATCATCAGTAGCACTACCACTATAACAACACTAACATCATTATTAGCACTACCACTATAACACCTCTAACATCATCAGTAGCACTACCACTATATCATCAGTAGCACGACCACTATAACACCGCCAACATCAGTAGCGCTACCACTATAACACCGCTAACATCATCAGTAGCGCTACCACTATAACACCGCTAACATCATCAGTAACACTACCACTATATCATCAGTAGCACTACCACTATATCATCCGTAACACTACCACTATATCATCAGTAGCACGACCACTATAACACCGCCAACATCAGCAGCGCTACCACTATAACACCGCTAACATCATCAGTAGCACGACCACTATAACACCGCTAACATCATCAGTAACACTACCACTATAACACCACTAACATCATCAGTAGCACTACCACTATAAACACCTCTAACATCATCAGTAACACTACCACTATAACACCACTAACATCATCAGTAGTACTACCACTATAACACCACTAACATCATCAGCAGCATTACCACTATAACACCGCTAACATCATCAGTAGCACGACCACTATAACACCGCCAACATCAGTAGCACTACCACCATAACACCGCTAACATCATCAGTAGCACTACCACTATAAACACCTCTAACATCATCAGTAGCACAACCACTATAACACCAATAACATCATCAGTGTCACAACCACTATAACACCACTAACATCATCAGTAGCACTACCACTATAACACCTCTAACATCATCAGTAGCACGACCACTATAACACCGCCAACATCAGTAGCGCTACCACTATAACACCGCTAACATCATCAGTAGCACTACCACTATAACACCACTAACATCATCAGAAGTACTACCACTATAACACCACTAACATCATCAGTAGCACTACCACTATAACACCACTAACATCATTATTAGCACTACCACTATAACACCTCTAACATCATCAGTAGCACTACCACTATATCATCAGTAGCACGACCACTATAACACCGCCAACATCAGTAGAGCTACCACTATAACACCGCTAACATCATCAGTAGCACGACCACTATAACACCGCCAACATCAGTAGCGCTACCACTATAACACCGCTAACATCATCAGTAGCACGACCACTATAACACCGCCAACATCAGGAGCGCTACCACTATAACACCGCTAACATCATCAGTAGCGCTACCACTATAACACCGCTAACATCATCAGTACCACTACCACTATAACACAGCTAACATCATCACCACTATAACACCACTAGCATCATCAGTAGCACTACCACTATAACACCGCTAACATCATCAGTAGCACTACCACTATAACACCTCTAACATCATCAGTAGCACGACCACTATAACTCCACTATATCATTAGTAGCACTACCACTATAACACCGCTAACATCATCAGAAGCACTACCACTATAACACCACTAACATCATCAGTAATACTACCACTATAACAACGCTAACATCATCAGTAGCACGACCACTATATCATCAGTAGCACCACCACTATAACACCGCTAACATCATCAGTAGCACGACCACTATAACACCGCCAACATCAGTAGCGCTACCACTATAACACCGCTAACATCATCAGTAGCGCTACCACTATAACACCGCTAACATCATCAGTAACACTACCACTATATCATCAGTAGCACTACCACTATATCATCCGTAACACTACCACTATATCATCAGTAGCACGACCACTATAACACCGCCAACATCAGCAGCGCTACCACTATAACACCGCTAACATCATCAGTAGCACGACTACTATAACACCGCTAACATCATCATTAACACTACCACTATAACACCACTAACATCATCAGTAGCACTACCACTATAAACACCTCTAACATCATCAGTAACACTACCACTATAACACCACTAACATCATCAGTAGTACTACCACTATAAACACCTCTAACATCATCAGTAACACTACCACTATAACACCACTAACATCATCAGTAGTACTACCACTTTAACACCACTAACATCATCAGCAGCATTACCACTATAACACCGCTCACATCATCAGTAGCACGACCACTATAACACCGCTAACATCAGTAGCACTACCACCATAACACCGCTAACATCATCAGTAGCACTACCATTATATCATCAGTAGCACAACCACTATAACACCACTAACATCATCAGTATCACAACCACTATAACACCACTAACATCATCAGTATCACAACCACTATAACACCACTAACATCATCAGTATCACAACCACTATAACACCACTAACATCATCAGTAGCGCTACCACTATAACACCGCTAACATCATCAGTAGCACTACCACTATAACACCACTAACATCAGTAGCACGTCCACTATCTTCATCATTAGCACTACCACTATATCATCAGTAGCACTGCCACTATATCATCAGTAGCACAACCACCATAACACCGCTAACATCATCAGTAGCACTACCATTATATCATCAGTAGCACAACCACTATAACACCACTAACATCATCAGTGTCACAACCACTATAACACCACTAACATCATCAGTAGCACTACCATCATAACACCTCTAACATCATCAGTAGCACGACCACCATAACACCGCCAACATCAGTAGCGCTACCACTATAACACCGCTAACATCATCAGTAGCACTACCACTATAACACCACTAACATCATCAGTAGCACTACCACTATATCATCAGTAGCACGACCACTATAACACCGCCAACATCAGTAGCGCTACCACTATAACACCGCTAACATCATCAGTAGCACGACCACTATAACACCGCCAACATCAGTAGCGCTACCACTATAACACCGCTAACATCATCAGTAGCACGACCACTATAACACCGCCAACATCAGTAGCGCTACCACTATAACACCGCTAACATCATCAGTAGCGCTACCACTATAACACCGCTAACATCATCAGTAACACTACCACTATAACACAGCTAACATCATCACCACTATAACACCACTATCATCATCAGTAGCACTACCACTATAACACCACTATCATCATCAGTAGCACTACCACTATAACACCGCTAACATCATCAGTAGCACTACCACTATAACACCTCTAACATCATCAGTAGCACGACCACTATAACTCCACTATATCATTAGTAGCACTACCACTATAACACCGCTAACATCCTCAGAAGCACTACCACTATAACACCACTAACATCATCAGTAATACTACCACTATAACACCGCTAACATCATCAGTAGCACGACCACTATATCATCAGTAGCACCACCACTATAACACCGCTAACATCATCAGTAGCACGACCACTATAACACCGCTAACATCATCAGTAGCACGACCACTATATCATCAGTAGCACTACCACTATAACACCGCTATCATCAGTAGCACTACCACTAAATCATCAGTAGCACTACCACTAAATCATCAGTAGCACTACCACTAAATCATCAGTAGCACTACCACTATAACACAGCTAACATCATCACCACTATAACACCACTAACATCATCAGTAACACTACCACTATAACACCGCTAACATCAGTAGCACGTCCACTATCTTCATCATTAGCACTACCACTATATCATCAGTAGCACTGCCACTATATCATCAGTAGCGCTACCACTATAACACCGCTAACATCATCAGTAACACTACCACTATATCATCAGTAGCATTTCCACTATATCATCCGTAACACTACCACTATATCATCAGTAGCACTACCACTATAACACCACTAACATCATCAGTAGCACTACCACTATAAACACCTCTAACATCATCAGTAACACTACCACTATAACACCACTAACATCATCATTAGTACTACCACTATAACACCACTAACATCATCAGCAGCATTACCACTATAATACCACTAACATCATCAGCAGCATTACCACTATAACACCACTAATATCATCAGTAGCATTACCACTATAACACCACTAACATCATCAGTAGCACTACCACTATAACACCACTAACATCATCAGAAGCACTACCACTATAACACCGCTAACATCATCACCACTATAACACCACTAACATCATCAGTAGCACTACCACTATAACACCTCTAACATCATCAGTAGCACTACCACTATAACACCGCCAACATCAGTAGCGCTACCACTATAACACCGCTAACATCATCAGTAGCACTACCACTATAACACCACTAACATCATCAGAAGTACTACCACTATAACACCACTAACATCATCAGTAGCACTACCACTATAACACCACTAACATCATTATTAGCACTACCACTATAACACCTCTAACATCATCAGTAGCACTACCACTATATCATCAGTAGCACGACCACTATAACACCGCCAACATCAGTAGCGCTACCACTATAACACCGCTAACATCATCAGTAGCACGACCACTATAACACCGCCAACATCAGTAGCGCTACCACTATAACACCGCTAACATCATCAGTAGCACGACCACTATAACACCGCCAACATCAGTAGCGCTACCACTATAACACCGCTAACATCATCAGTAGCGCTACCACTATAACACCGCTAACATCATCAGTAACACTACCACTATAACACAGCTAACATCATCACCACTATAACACCACTAGCATCATCAGTAGCACTACCAATATAACACCACTATCATCAGTAGCACTACCACTATAACACCTCTAACATCATCAGCAGCACGACCACTATAACACCGCTAACATCATCAGAAGCACTACCACTATAACACCACTAACATCATCAGTAATACTACCACTATAACACCGCTAACATCATCAGTAGCACGACCACTATATCATCAGTAGCACCACCACTATAACACCGCTAACATCATCAGTAGCACGACCACTATAACACCGCTAACATCATCAGTAGCACGACCACTATATCATCAGTAGCACTACCACTATAACACCGCTATCATCAGTAGCACTACCACTAAATCATCAGTAGCACTACCACTAAATCATCAGTAGCACTACCACTAAATCATCAGTAGCACTACCACTATAACACAGCTAACATCATCACCACTATAACACCACTAACATCATCAGTAACACTACCACTATAACACCGCTAACATCAGTAGCACGTCCACTATCTTCATCATTAGCACTACCACTATATCATCAGTAGCACTGCCACTATATCATCAGTAGCGCTACCACTATAACACCGCTAACATCATCAGTAACACTACCACTATATCATCAGTAGCACTACCACTATATCATCCGTAACACTACCACTATATCATCAGTAGCGCTACCACTATAACACCGCTAACATCATCAGTAACACTACCACTATATCATCAGTAGCATTTCCACTATATCATCCGTAACACTACCACTATATCATCAGTAGCACTACCACTATAACACCACTAACATCATCAGTAGCACTACCACTATAAACACCTCTAACATCATCAGTAACACTACCACTATAACACCACTAACATCATCATTAGTACTACCACTATAACACCACTAACATCATCAGCAGCATTACCACTATAATACCACTAACATCATCAGCAGCATTACCACTATAACACCACTAATATCATCAGTAGCATTACCACTATAACACCACTAACATCATCAGTAGCACTACCACTATAACACCACTAACATCATCAGAAGCACTACCACTATAACACCGCTAACATCATCACCACTATAACACCACTAACATCATCAGTAGCACTACCACTATAACACCTCTAACATCATCAGTAGCACTACCACTATAACACCGCCAACATCAGTAGCGCTACCACTATAACACCGCTAACATCATCAGTAGCACTACCACTATAACACCACTAACATCATCAGAAGTACTACCACTATAACACCACTAACATCATCAGTAGCACTACCACTATAACACCACTAACATCATTATTAGCACTACCACTATAACACCTCTAACATCATCAGTAGCACTACCACTATATCATCAGTAGCACGACCACTATAACACCGCCAACATCAGTAGCGCTACCACTATAACACCGCTAACATCATCAGTAGCACGACCACTATAACACCGCCAACATCAGTAGCGCTACCACTATAACACTGCTAACATCATCAGTAGCACGACCACTATAACACCGCCAACATCAGTAGCGCTACCACTATAACACCGCTAACATCATCAGTAGCGCTACCACTATAACACCGCTAACATCATCAGTAACACTACCACTATAACACAGCTAACATCATCACCACTATAACACCACTAGCATCATCAGTAGCACTACCAATATAACACCACTATCATCAGTAGCACTACCACTATAACACCTCTAACATCATCAGCAGCACGACCACTATAACACCGCTAACATCATCAGAAGCACTACCACTATAACACCACTAACATCATCAGTAATACTACCACTATAACACCGCTAACATCATCAGTAGCACGACCACTATATCATCAGTAGCACCACCACTATAACACCGCTAACATCATCAGTAGCACGACCACTATAACACCGCTAACATCATCAGTAGCACGACCACTATATCATCAGTAGCACTACCACTATAACACCGCTATCATCAGTAGCACTACCACTAAATCATCAGTAGCACTACCACTAAATCATCAGTAGCACTACCACTAAATCATCAGTAGCACTACCACTATAACACAGCTAACATCATCACCACTATAACACCACTAACATCATCAGTAACACTACCACTATAACACCGCTAACATCAGTAGCACGTCCACTATCTTCATCATTAGCACTACCACTATATCATCAGTAGCACTGCCACTATATCATCAGTAGCGCTACCACTATAACACCGCTAACATCATCAGTAACACTACCACTATATCATCAGTAGCACTACCACTATATCATCCGTAACACTACCACTATATCATCAGTAACACTACCACTATATCATCAGTAGCACGACCACTATAACACCGCCAACATCAGCAGCGCTACCACTATAACACCGCTAACATCATTAGTAGCACGACCACTATAACACCGCTAACATCATCAGTAACACTACCACTATAACACCACTAACATCATCAGTAGCACTACCACTATAAACACCTCTAACATCATCAGTAACACTACCACTATAACACCACTAACATCATATGTAGTACTACCACTATAACACCACTAACATCATCAGCAGCATTACCACTATAACACCGCTAACATCATCAGTAAAACGACCACTATAACACCGCCAACATCAGTAGCACTACCACCATAACACCGCTAACATCATCAGTAGCACTACCATTATATCATCAGTAGCACAACCACTATAACACCACTAACATCATCAGTATCACAACCACTATAACACCACTAACATCATCAGTAGCACTACCACTATAACACCTCTAACATCATCAGTAGCACGACCACTATAACACCGCCAACATCAGTAGCGCTACCACTATAACACCGCTAACATCATCAGTAGCACTACCACTATAACACCACTAACATCATCAGAAGTACTACCACTATAACACCACTAACATCATCAGTAGCACTACCACTATAACAACACTAACATCATTATTAGCACTACCACTATAACACCTCTAACATCATCAGTAGCACTACCACTATATCATCAGTAGCACGACCACTATAACACCGCCAACATCAGTAGCGCTACCACTATAACACCGCTAACATCATCAGTAGCACGACCACTATAACACCGCCAACATCAGTAGCGCTACCACTTTTACACCGCTAACATCATCAGTAGCACGACCACTATAACACCGCCAACATCAGTAGCGCTACCACTATAACACCGCTAACATCATCAGTAACACTACCACTATATCATCAGTAGCACTACCACTATATCATCCGTAACACTACCACTATATCATCAGTAGCACGACCACTATAACACCGCCAACATCAGCAGCGCTACCACTATAACACCGCTAACATCATCAGTAGCACGACTTCTATAACACCGCTAACATCATCAGTAACACTACCACTATAACACCACTAACATCATCAGTAGCACTACCACTATAAACACCTCTAACATCATCAGTAACACTACCACTATAATACCACTAACATCATCAGTAACACTACCACTATAATACCACTAACATCATCAGCAGCATTACCACTATAACACCGCTCACATCATCAGTAGCACGACCACTATAACACCGCTAACATCAGTAGCACTACCACCATAACACCGCTAACATCATCAGTAGCACTACCATTATATCATCAGTAGCACAACCACTACAACACCACTAACATCATCAGTATCACAACCACTATAACACCACTAACATCATCAGTAGCACTACCACTATAACACCTCTAACATCATCAGTAGCACGACCACTATAACACCGCCAACATCAGTAGCGCTACCACTATAACACCGCTAACATCATCAGTAGCACTACCACTATAACACCACTAACATCATCAGAAGTACTACCACTATAACACCACTAACATCATCAGTAGCACTACCACTATAACAACACTAACATCATTATTAGCACTACCACTATAACACCTCTAACATCATCAGTAGCACTACCACTATATCATCAGTAGCACGACCACTATAACACCGCCAACATCAGTAGCGCTACCACTATAACACCGCTAACATCATCAGTAGCACGACCACTATAACACCGCCAACATCAGTAGCGCTACCACTATAACACCGCTAACATCATCAGTAGCACGACCACTATAACACCGCCAACATCAGTAGCGCTACCACTATAACACCGCTAACATCATCAGTAACACTACCACTATATCATCAGTAGCACTACCACTATATCATCCGTAACACTACCACTATATCATCAGTAGCACGACCACTATAACACCGCCAACATCAGCAGCGCTACCACTATAACACCGCTAACATCATCAGTAGCACGACTTCTATAACACCGCTAACATCATCAGTAACACTACCACTATAACACCACTAACATCATCAGTCACTACCACTATAAACACCTCTAACATCATCAGTAACACTACCACTATAATACCACTAACATCATCAGTAGTACTACCACTTTAACACCACTAACATCATCAGCAGCATTACCACTATAACACCGCTCACATCATCAGTAGCACGACCACTATAACACCACTAACATCATCAGTATCACAACCACTATAACACCACTAACATCATCAGTAGCACTACCACTATAACACCTCTAACATCATCAGTAGCACGACCACTATAACACCGCCAACATCAGTAGCGCTACCACTATAACACCGCTAACATCATCAGTAGCACTACCACTATAACACTATAACACCGCTAACATCATCAGTAACACTACCACTATAACACCACTAACATCATCAGTAGCACTACCACTATAAACACCTCTAACATCATCAGTAACACTACCACTATAATACCACTAACATCATCAGTAGTACTACCACTAACATCATCAGCAGCAACCACTATAACACTACATCATCATAGCACGACCACTATAACACCACTAACATCATCAGTATCACAACCACTATAACACCACTAACATCATCAGTAGCACTACCACTATAACACCTCTAACATCATCAGTAGCACGACCACTATAACACCGCCAACATCACTACCACTATAACACCGCTAACATCATCAGTAGCACTACCACTATAACACCACTAACATCATCAGAAGTACTACCACTATAACACCACTAACATCATCAGTAGCACTACCACTATAACAACACTAACATCATTATTAGCACTACCACTATAACACCTCTAACATCATCAGTAGCACTACCACTATATCATCAGTAGCACGACCACTATAACACCGCCAACATCAGTAGCGCTACCACTATAACACCGCTAACATCATCAGTAGCACGACCACTATAACACCGTCAACATCAGTAGCGCTACCACTATAACACCGCTAACATCATCAGTAGCACGACCACTATAACACCGCCAACATCAGTAGCGCTACCACTATAACACCGCTAACATCATCAGTAGCGCTACCACTATAACACCGCTAACATCATCAGTAACACTACCACTATATCATCAGTAGCACTACCACTATATCATCCGTAACACTACCACTATAGTAGCACGACCACTACAACATCAGCAGCGCTACCACTATAACACCGCTAACATCATCATAGCACGACCACTATAACAGCTAACATCATCAGTAACACTACCACTATAACACCACTAACATCATCAGTAGCACTACCACTATAAACACCTCTAACATCATCAGTAACACTACCACTATAACACCACTAACATCATCAGTAGTACTACCACTATAACACCACTAACATCTTTAGCAGCATTACCACTATAACACCGCTAACATCATCAGTAGCACGACCACTATAACACCGCCAACATCAGTAGCACTACCACCATAACACCGCTAACATCATCAGTAGCACTACCACTATAAACACCTCTAACATCATCAGTAGCACAACCACTATAACACCAATAACATCATCAGTGTCACAACCACTATAACACCACTAACATCATCAGTAGCACTACCACTATAACACCTCTAACATCATCAGTAGCACGACCACTATAACACCGCCAACATCAGTAGCGCTACCACTATAACACCGCTAACATCATCAGTAGCGCTACCACTATAACACCGCTAACATCATCAGTAACACTACCACTATATCATCAGTAGCACTACCACTATATCATCCGTAACACTACCACTATATCATCAGTAGCACGACCACTATAACACCGCCAACATCAGCAGCGCTACCACTATAACACCGCTAACATCATCAGTAGCACGACCACTATAACACCGCTAACATCATCAGTAACACTACCACTATAACACCACTAACATCATCAGTAGCACTACCACTATAAACACCTCTAACATCATCAGTAACACTACCACTATAACACCACTAACATCATCAGTAGTACTACCACTATAACACCACTAACATCTTTAGCAGCATTACCACTATAACACCGCTAACATCATCAGTAGCACGACCACTATAACACCGCCAACATCAGTAGCACTACCACCATAACACCGCTAACATCATCAGTAGCACTACCACTATAAACACCTCTAACATCATCAGTAGCACAACCACTATAACACCAATAACATCATCAGTGTCACAACCACTATAACACCACTAACATCATCAGTAGCACTACCACTATAACACCTCTAACATCATCAGTAGCACGACCACTATAACACCGCCAACATCAGTAGCGCTACCACTATAACACCGCTAACATCATCAGTAGCACTACCACTATAACACCACTAACATCATCAGAAGTACTACCACTATAACACCACTAACATCATCAGTAGCACTACCACTATAACACCACTAACATCATTATTAGCACTACCACTATAACACCTCTAACATCATCAGTAGCACTACCACTATATCATCAGTAGCACGACCACTATAACACCGCCAACATCAGTAGAGCTACCACTATAACACCGCTAACATCATCAGTAGCACGACCACTATAACACCGCCAACATCAGTAGCGCTACCACTATAACACCGCTAACATCATCAGTAGCACGACCACTATAACACCGCCAACATCAGGAGCGCTACCACTATAACACCGCTAACATCATCAGTAGCGCTACCACTATAACACCGCTAACATCATCAGTACCACTACCACTATAACACAGCTAACATCATCACCACTATAACACCACTAGCATCATCAGTAGCACTACCACTATAACACCGCTAACATCATCAGTAGCACTACCACTATAACACCTCTAACATCATCAGTAGCACGACCACTATAACTCCACTATATCATTAGTAGCACTACCACTATAACACCGCTAACATCATCAGAAGCACTACCACTATAACACCACTAACATCATCAGTAATACTACCACTATAACAACGCTAACATCATCAGTAGCACGACCACTATATCATCAGTAGCACCACCACTATAACACCGCTAACATCATCAGTAGCACGACCACTATAACACCGCCAACATCAGTAGCGCTACCACTATAACACCGCTAACATCATCAGTAGCGCTACCACTATAACACCGCTAACATCATCAGTAACACTACCACTATATCATCCGTAACACTACCACTATATCATCAGTAGCACGACCACTATAACATCGCCAACATCAGCAGCGCTACCACTATAACACCGCTAACATCATCAGTAGCACGACTACTATAACACCGCTAACATCATCATTAACACTACCACTATAACACCACTAACATCATCAGTAGCACTACCACTATAAACACCTCTAACATCATCAGTAACACTACCACTATAACACCACTAACATCATCAGTAGTACTACCACTATAAACACCTCTAACATCATCAGTAACACTACCACTATAACACCACTAACATCATCAGTAGTACTACCACTTTAACACCACTAACATCATCAGCAGCATTACCACTATAACACCGCTCACATCATCAGTAGCACGACCACTATAACACCGCTAACATCATCAGTAGCACTACCATTATATCATCAGTAGCACAACCACTATAACACCACTAACATCATCAGTATCACAACCACTATAACACCACTAACATCATCAGTATCACAACCACTATAACACCACTAACATCATCAGTATCACAACCACTATAACACCACTAACATCATCAGTAGCGCTACCACTATAACACCGCTAACATCATCAGTAGCACTACCACTATAACACCACTAACATCATCAGAAGTACTACCACTATAACACCACTAACATCATCAGTAGCACTACCACTATAACAACACTAACATCATTATTAGCACTACCACTATAACACCTCTAACATCATCAGTAGCACTACCACTATATCATCAGTAGCACGACCACTATAACACCGCCAACATCAGTAGCGCTACCACTATAACACCGCTAACATCATCAGTAGCACGACCACTATAACACCGTCAACATCAGTAGCGCTACCACTATAACACCGCTAACATCATCAGTAGCACGACCACTATAACACCGCCAACATCAGTAGCGCTACCACTATAACACCGCTAACATCATCAGTAGCGCTACCACTATAACACCGCTAACATCATCAGTAACACTACCACTATATCATCAGTAGCACTACCACTATATCATCCGTAACACTACCACTATATCATCAGTAGCACGACCACTATAACACCGCCAACATCAGCAGCGCTACCACTATAACACCGCTAACATCATCAGTAGCACGACCACTATAACACCGCTAACATCATCAGTAACACTACCACTATAACACCACTAACATCATCAGTAGCACTACCACTATAAACACCTCTAACATCATCAGTAACACTACCACTATAACACCACTAACATCATCAGTAGTACTACCACTATAACACCACTAACATCATCAGCAGCATTACCACTATAACACCGCTAACATCATCAGTAGCACGACCACTATAACACCGCCAACATCAGTAGCACTACCACCATAACACCGCTAACATCATCAGTAGCACTACTATTATATCATCAGTAGCACAACCACTATAACATCATCAGTGTCACAACCACTATAACACCACTAACATCATCAGTAGCACTACCACTATAACACCTCTAACATCATCAGTAGCACGACCACTATAACACCGCCA
Source organism: Oncorhynchus clarkii lewisi (assembly GCF_045791955.1). Lineage (NCBI taxonomy): Eukaryota > Metazoa > Chordata > Actinopteri > Salmoniformes > Salmonidae > Oncorhynchus > Oncorhynchus clarkii. The sequence goes on along the minus strand of NC_092160.1, from coordinate 6,958,609 downwards.
ACATCAGTAGCGCTACAACTATAACACCGCTAACATCATCAGTAGCACTACCACTATAACACCACTAACATCATCAGAAGTACTACCACTATAACACCACTAACATCATCAGTAGCACTACCACTATAACACCACTAACATCATTATTAGCACTACCACTATAACACCTCTAACATCATCAGTAGCACTACCACTATATCATCAGTAGCACGACCACTATAACACCGCCAACATCAGTAGCGCTACCACTATAACACCGCTAACATCATCAGTTGCACGACCACTATAACACCGCCAACATCAGTAGCGCTACCACTATAACACCGCTAACATCATCAGTAGCACGACCACTATAACATCAGTAGCGCTACCACTATAACACCGCTAACATCATCAGTAGCGCTACCACTATAACACCGCTAACATCATCAGTAACACTACCACTATAACACAGCTAACATCATCACCACAATAACACCACTATCATCATCAGTAGCACTACCACTATAACACCACTATCATCATCAGTAGCACTACCACTATAACACCGCTAGCATCATCAGTAGCACAACCACTATAACACCTCTAACATCATCAGTAGCACGACCACTATAACTCCACTATATCATTAGTAGCACTACCACTATAACACCGCTAACATCATCAGAAGCACTACCACTATAACACCACTAACATCATCAGTAATACTACCACTATAACACCGCTAACATCATCAGTAGCACGACCACTATATCATCAGTAGCACCACCACTATAACACCGCTAACATCATCAGTAGCACGACCACTATAACACCGCTAACATCATCAGTAGCACGACCACTATATCATCAGTAGCACTACCACTATAACACCGCTATCATCAGTAGCACTACCACTAAATCATCAGTAGCACTACCACTAAATCATCAGTAGCACTACCACTAAAGCATCAGTAGCACTACCACTATAACACAGCTAACATCATCACCACTATAACACCACTAACATCATCAGTAACACTACCACTATAACACCGCTAACATCAGTAGCACGTCCACTATCTTCATCATTAGCACTACCACTATATCATCAGTAGCACTGCCACTATATCATCAGTAGCGCTACCACTATAACACCGCTAACATCATCAGTAACACTACCACTATATCATCAGTAGCACTACCACTATATCATCCGTAACACTACCACTATATCATCAGTAGCACTACCACTATATCATCAGTAACACTACCACTATATCATCAGTAGCACGACCACTATAACACCGCCAACATCAGCAGCGCTACCACTATAACACCGCTAACATCATCAGTAGCACGACCACTATAACACCGCTAACATCATCAGTAACACTACCACTATAACACCACTAACATCATCAGTAGCACTACCACTATAACATCACTAACATCATCAGCAGCATTACCACTATAATACCACTAACATCATCAGCAGCATTACCACTATAACACCACTAATATCATCAGTAGCATTACCACTATAATACCACTAACATCATCAGTAGCATTACCACTATAACACCACTAACATCATCAGAAGCACTACCACTATAACACCACTAACATCATCAGTAGCATTACCACTATAACACCATTAACATCATCAGCAGCATTACCACTATAACACCACTAACATCATCAGTAGTACTACCACTATAACACCACTAACATCATCAGCAGCATTACCACTATAATACCACTAACATCATCAGCAGCATTACCACTATAACACCACTAACATCATCAGAAGCACTACCACTATAACACCACTAACATCATCAGTAGCACTACCACTATAACACCTCTAACATCATCAGTAGCACTACCACTATAACACCGCCAACATCAGTAGCGCTACCACTATAACACCGCTAACATCATCAGTAGCACTACCACTATAACACCACTAACATCATCAGAAGTACTACCACTATAACACCACTAACATCATCAGTAGCACTACCACTATAACACCACTAACATCATTATTAGCACTACCACTATAACACCTCTAACATCATCAGTAGCACTACCACTATATCATCAGTAGCACGACCACTATAACACCGCCAACATCAGTAGCGCTACCACTATAACACCGCTAACATCATCAGTAGCACGACCACTATAACACCGCCAACATCAGTAGCGCTACCACTATAACACCGCTAACATCATCAGTAGCACGACCACTATAACACCGCCAACATCAGTAGCGCTACCACTATAACACCGCTAACATCATCAGTAGCGCTACCACTATAACACCGCTAACATCATCAGTAACACTACCACTATAACACAGCTAACATCATCACCACTATAACACCACTAGCATCATCAGTAGCACTACCACTATAACACCACTATCATCAGTAGCACTACCACTATAACACCTCTAACATCATCAGCAGCACGACCACTATAACACCGCTAACATCATCAGAAGCACTACCACTATAACACCACTAACATCATCAGTAATACTACCACTATAACACCGCTAACATCATCAGTAGCACGACCACTATATCATTAGTAGCAACACCACTATAACACCGCTAACATCATCAGTAGCACGACCACTATAACACCGCTAACATCATCAGTAGCACGACCACTATATCATCAGTAGCACTACCACTATAACACCGCTATCATCAGTAGCACTACCACTAAATCATCAGTAGCACTACCACTAAATCATCAGTAGCACTACCACTAAATCATCAGTAGCACTACCACTATAACACAGCTAACATCATCACCACTATAACACCACTAACATCATCAGTAACACTACCACTATAACACCGCTAACATCAGTAGCACGTCCACTATCTTCATCATTAGCACTACCACTATATCATCAGTAGCACTGCCACTATATCATCAGTAGCGCTACCACTATAACACCGCTAACATCATCAGTAACACTACCACTATATCATCAGTAGCACTACCACTACATCATCCGTAACACTACCACTATATCATCAGTAGCACTACCACTATATCATCAGTAACACTACCACTATATCATCAGTAGCACGACCACTATAACACCGCCAACATCAGCAGCGCTACCACTATAACACCGCTAACATCATCAGTAGCACGACCACTATAACACCGCTAACATCATCAGTAACACTACCACTATAACACCACTAACATCATCAGTAGCACTACCACTATAAACACCTCTAACATCATCAGTAACACTACCAATTTAACACCACTAACATCATATGTAGTACTACCACTATAACACCACTAACATCATCAGCAGCATTACCACTATAACACCGCTAAAATCATCAGTAGCACGACCACTATAACACCGCCAACATCAGTAGCACTACCACCATAACACCGCTAACATCATCAGTAGCACTACCATTATATCATCAGTAGCACAACCACTATAACACCACTAACATCATCAGTATAACAACCACTATAACACCACTAACATCATCAGTAGCACTACCACTATAACACCTCTAACATCATCAGTAGCACGACCACTATAACACCGCCAACATCAGTAGCGCTACCACTATAACACCGCTAACATCATCAGTAGCACTACCACTATAACACCACTAACATCATCAGAAGTACTACCACTGTAACACCACTAACATCATCAGTAGCACTACCACTATAACAACACTAACATCATTATTAGCACTACCACTATAACACCTCTAACATCATCAGTAGCACTACCACTATATCATCAGTAGCACGACCACTATAACACCGCCAACATCAGTAGCGCTACCACTATAACACCGCTAACATCATCAGTAGCACGACCACTATAACACCGCCAACATCAGTAGCGCTACCACTATAACACCGCTAACATCATCAGTAGCACGACCACTATAACACCGCCAACATCAGTAGCGCTACCACTATAACACCGCTAACATCATCAGTAGCGCTACCACTATAACACCGCTAACATCATCAGTAACACTACCACTATATCATCAGTAGCACTACCACTATATCATCCGTAACACTACCACTATATCATCAGTAGCACGACCACTATAACACCGCCAACATCAGCAGCGCTACCACTATAACACCGCTAACATCATCAGTAGCACGACCACTATAACACCGCTAACATCAACAGTAACACTACCACTATAACACCACTAACATCATCAGTAGCACTACCACTATAAACACCTCTAACATCATCAGTAACACTACCACTATAACACCACTAACATCATCAGTAGTACTACCACTATAACACCACTAACATCATCAGCAGCATTACCACTATAACACCGCTAACATCATCAGAAGCACGACCACTATAACACCGCCAACATCAGTAGCACTACCACCATAACACCGCTAACATCATCAGTAGCACTACCATTATATCATCAGTAGCACAACCACTATAACACCACTAACATCATCAGTAGCACTACCACTATAACACCTCTAACATCATCAGTAGCACGACCAATATAACACCGCCAACATCAGTAGCGCTACCACTATAACACCGCTAACATCATCAGTAGCACTACCACTATAACACCACTAATATCATCAGAAGTACTACCACTATAACACCACTAACATCATCAGTAGCACTACCACTATAACACCACTAACATCATTATTAGCACTACCACTATAACACCTCTAACATCATCAGTAGCACTACCACTATATCATCAGTAGCACGACCACTATAACACCGCCAACATCAGTAACGCTACCACTATAACACCGCTAACATCATCAGTAGCACAACCACTATAACACCGCCAACATCAGTAGCGCTACCACTATAACACCGCTAACATCATCAGTAGCACGACCTTTATAACACCGCCAACATCAGTAGCGCTACCACTATAACACCGCTAACATCATCACCACTATAACACCACTATCATCATCAGTAGCACTACCACTATAACACCACTATCATCATCAGTAGCACTACCACTATAACACCACTAACATCATCAGTAGTACTACCACTATAACACCACTAACATCATCAGCAGCATTACCACTATAACACCGCTAACATCATCAGAAGCACGACCACTATAACACCGCCAACATCAGTAGCGCTACCACTATAACACCGCTAACATCATCAGTAACACTACCACTATAACACAGCTAACATCATCACCACTATAACACCACTATCATCATCAGTAGCACTACCACTATAACACCACTATCATCATCAGTAGCACTACCACTATAACACCACTAACATCATCAGTAGTACTACCACTATAACACCACTAACATCATCAGCAGCATTACCACTATAACACCGCTAACATCATCAGTAGCACGACCACTATAACACCGCCAACATCAGTAGCGCTACCACTATAACACCGCTAACATCATCAGTAGCGCTACCACTATAACACCGCTAACATCATCAGTAACACTACCACAATAACACAGCTAACATCATCACCACTATAACACCACTAGCATCATCAGTAGCACTACCACTATAACACCACTATCATCAGTAGCACTACCACTATAACACCTCTAACATCATCAGTAATACTACCACTATAACACCGCTAACATCATCAGTAGCACGACCACTATATCATCAGTAGCAACACCACTATAACACCGCTAACATCATCAGTAGCACGACCACTATAACACCGCTAACATCATCAGTAGCACGACCACTATATCATCAGTAGCACTACCACTATAACACCGCTATCATCAGTAGCACTACCACTAAATCATCAGTAGCACTACCACTAAATCATCAGTAGCACTACCACTAAATCATCAGTAGCACTACCACTATAACACAGCTAACATCATCACCACTATAACACCACTAACATCATCAGTAACACTACCACTATAACACCGCTAACATCAGTAGCACGTCCACTATCTTCATCATTAGCACTACCACTATATCATCAGTAGCACTGCCACTATATCATCAGTAGCGCTACCACTATAACACCGCTAACATCATCAGTAACACTACCACTATATCATCAGTAGCACTACCACTATATCATCCGTAACACTACCACTATATCATCAGTAGCACTACCACTATATCATCAGTAACACTACCACTATATCATCAGTAGCACGACCACTATAACACCGCCAACATCAGCAGCGCTACCACTATAACACCGCTAACATCATCAGTAGCACGACCACTATAACACCGCTAACATCATCAGTAACACTACCACTATAACACCACTAACATCATCAGTAGCACTACCACTATAAACACCTCTAACATCATCAGTAGCACTACCACTATAACACCACTATCATCATCAGTAGCACTACCACTATAACACCACTAACATCATCAGTAGTACTACCACTATAACACCACTAACATCATCAGCAGCATTACCACTATAACACCGCTAACATCATCAGAAGCACGACCACTATAACACCGCCAACATCAGTAGCGCTACCACTATAACACCGCTAACATCATCAGTAACACTACCACTATAACACAGCTAACATCATCACCACTATAACACCACTATCATCATCAGTAGCACTACCACTATAACACCACTATCATCATCAGTAGCACTACCACTATAACACCACTAACATCATCAGTAGTACTACCACTATAACACCACTAACATCATCAGCAGCATTACCACTATAACACCGCTAACATCATCATTAGCACGACCACTATAACACCGCCAACATCAGTAGCGCTACCACTATAACACCGCTAACATCATCAGTAGCGCTACCACTATAACACCGCTAACATCATCAGTAACACTACCACTATAACACAGCTAACATCATCACCACTATAACACCACTAGCATCATCAGTAGCACTACCACTATAACACCACTATCATCAGTAGCACTACCACTATAACACCTCTAACATCATCAGCAGCACGACCACTATAACACCGCTAACATCATCAGAAGCACTACCACTATAACACCACTAACATCATCAGTAATACTACCACTATAACACCGCTAACATCATCAGTAGCACGACCACTATATCATCAGTAGCAACACCACTATAACACCGCTAACATCATCAGTAGCACGACCACTATAACACCGCTAACATCATCAGTAGCACGACCACTATATCATCAGTAGCACTACCACTATAACACCGCTATCATCAGTGGCACTACCACTAAATCATCAGTAGCACTACCACTAAATCATCAGTAGCACTACCACTAAATCATCAGTAGCACTACCACTATAACACAGCTAACATCATCACCACTATAACACCACTAACATCATCAGTAACACTACCACTATAACACCGCTAACATCAGTAGCACGTCCACTATCTTCATCATTAGCACTACCACTATATCATCAGTAGCACTGCCACTATATCATCAGTAGCGCTACCACTATAACACCGCTAACATCATCAGTAACACTACCACTATATCATCAGTAGCACTACCACTATATCATCCGTAACACTACCACTATATCATCAGTAGCACTACCACTATATCATCAGTAACACTACCACTATATCATCAGTAGCACGACCACTATAACACCGCCAACATCAGCAGCGCTACCACTATAACACCGCTAACATCATCAGTAGCACGACCACTATAACACCGCTAACATCATCAGTAACACTACCACTATAACACCACTAACATCATCAGTAGCACTACCACTATAAACACCTCTAACATCATCAGTAACACTACCAATTTAACACCACTAACATCATATGTAGTACTACCACTATTACACCACTAACATCATCAGCAGCATTACCACTATAACACCGCTAACATCATCAGTAGCACGACCACTATAACACCGCCAACATCAGTAGCACTACCACCATAACACCGCTAACATCATCAGTAGCACTACCATTATATCATCAGTAGCACAACCACTATAACACCACTAACATCATCAGTACAACAACCACTATAACACCACTAACATCATCAGTAGCACTACCACTATAACACCTCTAACATCATCAGTAGCACGACCACTATAACACCGCCAACATCAGTAGCGCTACCACTATAACACCGCTAACATCATCAGTAGCACGACCACTATAACACCGCCAACATCAGTAGCGCTACCACTATAACACCGCTAACATCATCAGTAGCACGACCACTATAACACCGCCAACATCAGTAGCGCTACCACTATAACACCGCTAACATCATCAGTAGCGCTACCACTATAACACCGCTATCATCAGTAGCACTACCACTATAACACCTCTAACATCATCAGCAGCACGACCACTATAACACCGCTAACATCATCAGTAGCACTACCACTATAACACCACTATCATCAGTAGCACTACCACTATAACACCTCTAACATCATCAGTAATACTACCACTATAACACCGCTAACATCATCAGTAGCACGACCACTATATCATCAGTAGCAACACCACTATAACACCGCTAACATCATCAGTAGCACGACCACTATAACACCGCTAACATCATCAGTAGCACGACCACTATATCATCAGTAGCACTACCACTATAACACCGCTATCATCAGTAGCACTACCACTAAATCATCAGTAGCACTACCACTAAATCATCAGTAGCACTACCACTAAATCATCAGTAGCACTACCACTATAACACAGCTAACATCATCACCACTATAACACCACTAACATCATCAGTAACACTACCACTATAACACCGCTAACATCAGTAGCACGTCCACTATCTTCATCATTAGCACTACCACTATATCATCAGTAGCGCTACCACTATAACACCGCTAACATCATCAGTAACACTACCACTATATCATCAGTAGCACTACCACTATATCATCCGTAACACTACCACTATATCATCAGTAGCACTACCACTATATCATCAGTAACACTACCACTATATCATCAGTAGCACGACCACTATAACACCGCCAACATCAGCAGCGCTACCACTATAACACCGCTAACATCATCAGTAGCACGACCACTATAACACCGCTAACATCATCAGTAACACTACCACTATAACACCACTAACATCATCAGTAGCACTACCACTATAAACACCTCTAACATCATCAGTAACACTACCAATTTAACACCACTAACATCATATGTAGTACTACCACTATTACACCACTAACATCATCAGCAGCATTACCACTATAACACCGCTAACATCATCAGTAGCACGACCACTATAACACCGCCAACATCAGTAGCACTACCACCATAACACCGCTAACATCATCAGTAGCACTACCATTATATCATCAGTAGCACAACCACTATAACACCACTAACATCATCAGTACAACAACCACTATAACACCACTAACATCATCAGTAGCACTACCACTATAACACCTCTAACATCATCAGTAGCACGACCACTATAACACCGCCAACATCAGTAGCGCTACCACTATAACACCGCTAACATCATCAGTAGCACTACCACTATAACACCACTAACATCATCAGAAGTACTACCACTGTAACACCACTAACATCATCAGTAGCACTACCACTATAACAACACTAACATCATTATTAGCACTACCACTATAACACCTCTAACATCATCAGTAGCACTACCACTATATCATCAGTAGCACGACCACTATAACACCGCCAACATCAGTAGCGCTACCACTATAACACCGCTAACATCATCAGTAGCACGACCACTATAACACCGCCAACATCAGTAGCGCTACCACTATAACACCGCTAACATCATCAGTAGCACGACCACTATAACACCGCCAACATCAGTAGCGCTACCACTATAACACCGCTAACATCATCAGTAGCGCTACCACTATAACACCGCTAACATCATCAGTAACACTACCACTATATCATCAGTAGCACTACCACTATATCATCCGTAACACTACCACTATATCATCAGTAGCACGACCACTATAACACCGCCAACATCAGCAGCGCTACCACTATAACACCGCTAACATCATCAGTAACACTACCACTATAACACAGCTAACATCATCACCACTATAACACCACTATCATCATCAGTAGCACTACCACTATAACACCACTATCATCATCAGTAGCACTACCACTATAACACCACTAACATCATCAGTAGTACTACCACTATAACACCACTAACATCATCAGCAGCATTACCACTATAACACCGCTAACATCATCAGTAGCACGACCACTATAACACCGCCAACATCAGTAGCGCTACCACTATAACACCGCTAACATCATCAGTAGCGCTACCACTATAACACCGCTAACATCATCAGTAACACTACCACTATAACACAGCTAACATCATCACCACTATAACACCACTAGCATCATCAGTAGCACTACCACTATAACACCACTATCATCAGTAGCACTACCACTATAACACCTCTAACATCATCAGTAATACTACCACTATAACACCGCTAACATCATCAGTAGCACGACCACTATATCATCAGTAGCAACACCACTATAACACCGCTAACATCATCAGTAGCACGACCACTATAACACCGCTAACATCATCAGTAGCACGACCACTATATCATCAGTAGCACTACCACTATAACACCGCTATCATCAGTAGCACTACCACTAAATCATCAGTAGCACTACCACTAAATCATCAGTAGCACTACCACTATAACACAGCTAACATCATCACCACTATAACACCACTAACATCATCAGTAACACTACCACTATAACACCGCTAACATCAGTAGCACGTCCACTATCTTCATCATTAGCACTACCACTATATCATCAGTAGCACTGCCACTATATCATCAGTAGCGCTACCACTATAACACCGCTAACATCATCAGTAACACTACCACTATATCATCAGTAGCACTGCCACTATATCATCAGTAGCGCTACCACTATAACACCGCTAACATCATCAGTAACACTACCACTATATCATCAGTAGCACTACCACTATATCATCCGTAACACTACCACTATATCATCAGTAGCACTACCACTATATCATCAGTAACACTACCACTATATCATCAGTAGCACGACCACTATAACACCGCCAACATCAGCAGCGCTACCACTATAACACCGCTAACATCATCAGTAGCACGACCACTATAACACCGCTAACATCATCAGTAACACTACCACTATAACACCACTAACATCATCAGTAGCACTACCACTATAAACACCTCTAACATCATCAGTAGCACTACCACTATAACACCACTAACATCATCAGCAGCATTACCACTATAACACCGCTAACATCATCAGAAGCACGACCACTATAACACCGCCAACATCAGTAGCGCTACCACTATAACACCGCTAACATCATCAGTAACACTACCACTATAACACAGCTAACATCATCACCACTATAACACCACTATCATCATCAGTAGCACTACCACTATAACACCACTATCATCATCAGTAGCACTACCACTATAACACCACTAACATCATCAGTAGTACTACCACTATAACACCACTAACATCATCAGCAGCATTACCACTATAACACCGCTAACATCATCAGTAGCACGACCACTATAACACCGCCAACATCAGTAGCGCTACCACTATAACACCGCTAACATCATCAGTAGCGCTACCACTATAACACCGCTAACATCATCAGTAGCACTACCACTATAACACCTCTAACATCATCAGCAGCACGACCACTATAACACCGCTAACATCATCAGAAGCACTACCACTATAACACCACTAACATCATCAGTAATACTACCACTATAACACCGCTAACATCATCAGTAGCACGACCACTATATCATCAGTAGCAACACCACTATAACACCGCTAACATCATCAGTAGCACGACCACTATAACACCGCTAACATCATCAGTAGCACTACCACTATAACACCGCTATCATCAGTAGCACTACCACTAAATCATCAGTAGCACTACCACTAAATCATCAGTAGCACTACCACTAAATCATCAGTAGCACTACCACTATAACACAGCTAACATCATCACCACTATAACACCACTAACATCATCAGTAACACTACCACTATAACACCGCTAACATCAGTAGCACGTCCACTATCTTCATCATTAGCACTACCACTATATCATCAGTAGCACTGCCACTATATCATCAGTAGCGCTACCACTATAACACCGCTAACATCATCAGTAACACTACCACTATATCATCAGTAGCACTACCACTATATCATCCGTAACACTACCACTATATCATCAGTAGCACTACCACTATATCATCAGTAACACTACCACTATATCATCAGTAGCACGACCACTATAACACCGCCAACATCAGCAGCGCTACCACTATAACACCGCTAACATCATCAGTAGCACGACCACTATAACACCGCTAACATCATCAGTAACACTACCACTATAACACCACTAACATCATCAGTAGCACTACCACTATAAACACCTCTAACATCATCAGTAACACTACCAATTTAACACCACTAACATCATATGTAGTACTACCACTATTACACCACTAACATCATCAGCAGCATTACCACTATAACACCGCTAACATCATCAGTAGCACGACCACTATAACACCGCCAACATCAGTAGCACTACCACCATAACACCGCTAACATCATCAGTAGCACTACCATTATATCATCAGTAGCACAACCACTATAACACCACTAACATCATCAGTACAACAACCACTATAACACCACTAACATCATCAGTAGCACTACCACTATAACACCTCTAACATCATCAGTAGCACGACCACTATAACACCGCCAACATCAGTAGCGCTACCACTATAACACCGCTAACATCATCAGTAGCACTACCACTATAACACCACTAACATCATCAGAAGTACTACCACTGTAACACCACTAACATCATCAGTAGCACTACCACTATAACAACACTAACATCATTATTAGCACTACCACTATAACACCTCTAACATCATCAGTAGCACTACCACTATATCATCAGTAGCACGACCACTATAACACCGCCAACATCAGTAGCGCTACCACTATAACACCGCTAACATCATCAGTAGCACGACCACTATAACACCGCCAACATCAGTAGCGCTACCACTATAACACCGCTAACATCATCAGTAGCACGACCACTATAACACCGCCAACATCAGTAGCGCTACCACTATAACACCGCTAACATCATCAGTAGCGCTACCACTATAACACCGCTAACATCATCAGTAACACTACCACTATATCATCAGTAGCACTACCACTATATCATCCGTAACACTACCACTATATCATCAGTAGCACGACCACTATAACACCGCCAACATCAGCAGCGCTACCACTATAACACCGCTAACATCATCAGTAGCACGACCACTATAACACCGCTAACATCAACAGTAACACTACCACTATAACACCACTAACATCATCAGTAGCACTACCACTATAAACACCTCTAACATCATCAGTAACACTACCACTATAACACCACTAACATCATCAGTAGTACTACCACTATAACACCACTAACATCATCAGCAGCATTACCACTATAACACCGCTAACATCATCAGAAGCACGACCACTAGAACACCGCCAACATCAGTAGCACTACCACCATAACACCGCTAACATCATCAGTAGCACTACCATTATATCATCAGTAGCACAACCACTATAACACCACTAACATCATCAGTGTCACAACCACTATAACACCACTAACATCATCAGTAGCACTACCACTATAACACCTCTAACATCATCAGTAGCACGACCACTATAACACCGCCAACATCAGCAGCGCTACCACTATAACACCGCTAACATCATCAGAAGTACTACCACTATAACACCACTAACATCATCAGTAGCACTACCACTATAACACCACTAACATCATTATTAGCACTACCACTATAACACCTCTAACATCATCAGTAGCACTACCACTATATCATCAGTAGCACGACCACTATAACACCGCCAACATCAGTAACGCTACCACTATAACACCGCTAACATCATCAGTAGCACAACCACTATAACACCGCCAACATCAGTAGCGCTACCACTATAACACCGCTAACATCATCAGTAGCACGACCTTTATAACACCGCCAACATCAGTAGCGCTACCACTATAACACCGCTAACATCATCAGTAGCACTACCACTATAACACCACTAACATCATCAGAAGTACTACCACTATAACACCACTAACATCATCAGTAGCACTACCACTATAACAACACTAACATCATTATTAGCACTACAACTATAACACCTCTAACATCATCAGTAGCACTACCACTATATCATCAGTAGCACGACCACTATAACGCCGCCAACATCAGTAGCGCTACCACTATAACACCGCTAACATCATCAGTAGCACGACCACTATAACACCGCCAACATCAGTAGCGCTACCACTATAACACCGCTAACATCATCAGTAGCACGACCACTATAACACCGCCAACATCAGTAGCGCTACCACTATAACACCGCTAACATCATCAGTAGCGCTACCACTATAACACCGCTAACATCATCAGTAACACTACCACTATATCATCAGTAGCACTACCACTATATCATCCGTAACACTACCACTATATCATCAGTAGCACGACCACTATAACACCGCCAACATCAGCAGCGCTACCACTATAACACCGCTAACATCATCAGTAGCACGACCACTATAACACCGCTAACATCAACAGTAACACTACCACAATAACACCACTAACATCATCAGTAGCACTACCACTATAAACACCTCTAACATCATCAGTAACACTACCACTATAACACCACTAACATCATCAGTAGTACTACCACTATAACACCACCAACATCATCAGCAGCATTACCACTATAACACCGCTAACATCATCAGAAGCACGACCACTATAACACCGCCAACATCAGTAGCACTACCACCATAACACCGCTAACATCATCAGTAGCACTACCATTATATCATCAGTAGCACAACCACTATAACACCACTAACATCATCAGTAGTACTACCACTATAACACCACTAACATCATCAGCAGCATTACCACTATAACACCGCTAACATCATCAGAAGCACGACCACTATAACACCGCCAACATCAGTAGCACTACCACCATAACACCGCTAACATCATCAGTAGCACTACCTCTATATCATCAGTAGCACTACCACTATATCATCCGTAACACTACCACTATATCATCAGTAGCACGACCACTATAACACCGCCAACATCAGCAGCGCTACCACTATAACACCGCTAACATCATCAGTAGCACGACCACTATAACACCGCTAACATCAACAGTAACACTACCACTATAACACCACTAACATCATCAGTAGCACTACCACTATAAACACCTCTAACATCATCAGTAACACTACCACTATAACACCACTAACATCATCAGTAGTACTACCACTATAACACCACTAACATCATCAGCAGCATTACCACTATAACACCGCTAACATCATCAGAAGCACGACCACTATAACACCGCCAACATCAGTAGCACTACCACCATAACACCGCTAACATCATCAGTAGCACTACCATTATATCATCAGTAGCACAACCACTATAACACCACTAACATCATCAGTGTCACAACCACTATAACACCACTAACATCATCAGTAGCACTACCACTATAACACCTCTAACATCATCAGTAGCACGACCACTATAACACCGCCAACATCAGTAGCGCTACCACTATAACACCGCTAACATCATCAGTAGCACTACCACTATAACACCACTAATATCATCAGAAGTACTACCACTATAACACCACTAACATCATCAGTAGCACTACCACTATAACACCACTAACATCATTATTAGCACTACCACTATAACACCTCTAACATCATCAGTAGCACTACCACTATATCATCAGTAGCACAACCACTATAACACCGCCAACATCAGTAACGCTACCACTATAACACCGCTAACATCATCAGTAGCACAACCACTATAACACCGCCAACATCAGTAGCGCTACCACTATAACACCGCTAACATCATCAGTAGCACGACCTTTATAACACCGCCAACATCAGTAGCGCTACCACTATAACACCGCTAACATCATCAGTAACACTACCACTATAACACAGCTAACATCATCACCACTATAACACCACTATCATCATCAGTAGCACTACCACTATAACACCACTATCATCATCAGTAGCACTACCACTATAACACCACTAACATCATCAGTAGTACTACCACTATAACACCACTAACATCATCAGCAGCATTACCACTATAACACCGCTAACATCATCAGAAGCACGACCACTATAACACCGCCAACATCAGTAGCACTACCACCATAACACCGCTAACATCATCAGTAGCACTACCATTATATCATCAGTAGCACAACCACTATAACACCACTAACATCATCAGTAGCACTACCACTATAACACCTCTAACATCATCAGTAGCACGACCACTATAACACCGCCAACATCAGTAGCGCTACCACTATAACACCGCTAACATCATCAGTAGCACTACCACTATAACACCACTAATATCATCAGAAGTACTACCACTATAACACCACTAACATCATCAGTAGCACTACCACTATAACACCACTAACATCATTATTAGCACTACCACTATAACACCTCTAACATCATCAGTAGCACTACCACTATATCATCAGTAGCACGACCACTATAACACCGCCAACATCAGTAACGCTACCACTATAACACCGCTAACATCATCAGTAGCACAACCACTATAACACCGCCAACATCAGTAGCGCTACCACTATAACACCGCTAACATCATCAGTAGCACGACCTTTATAACACCGCCAACATCAGTAGCGCTACCACTATAACACCGCTAACATCATCAGTAACACTACCACTATAACACAGCTAACATCATCACCACTATAACACCACTATCATCATCAGTAGCACTACCACTATAACACCACTATCATCATCAGTAGCACTACCACTATAACACCGCTAACATCATCAGTAGCACTACCACTATAACTCCACTATATCATTAGTAGCACTACCACTATAACACCGCTAACATCATCAGAAGCACTACCACTATAACACCACTAACATCATCAGTAATACTACCACTATAACACCGCTAACATCATCAGTAGCACGACCACTATATCATCAGTAGCACCACCACTATAACACCGCTAACATCATCAGTAGCACGACCACTACAACACCGCTAACATCATCAGTAGCACGACCACTATATCATCAGTAGCACTACCACTATAACACCGCTATCATCAGTAGCACTACCACTAAATCATCAGTAGCACTACCACTAAATCATCAGTAGCACTACCACTAAATCATCAGTAGCACTACCACTATAACACAGCTAACATCATCACCACTATAACACCACTAACATCATCAGTAACACTACCACTATAACACCGCTAACATCAGTAGCACGTCCACTATCTTCATCATTAGCACTACCACTATATCATCAGTAGCACTGCCACTATATCATCAGTAGCGCTACCACTATAACACCGCTAACATCATCAGTAACACTACCACTATATCATCAGTAGCACTACCACTATATCATCCGTAACACTACCACTATATCATCAGTAGCACTACCACTATATCATCAGTAACACTAACACTATATCATCAGTAGCACGACCACTATAACACCGCCAACATCAGCAGCGCTACCACTATAACACCGCTAACATCATCAGTAGCAAGACCACTATAACACCGCTAAAATCATCAGTAACACTACCACTATAACACCACTAACATCATCAGTAGCACTACCACTATAAACACCTCTAACATCATCAGTAATACTACCACTATAACACCACTAACATCATCAGTAGTACTACCACTATAACACCACTAACATCATCAGCAGCATTACCACTATAATACCACTAACATCATCAGCAGCATTACCACTATAACACCACTAATATCATCAGTAGCATTACCACTATAACACCACTAACATCATCAGTAGCACTACCACTATAACACCACTAACATCATCAGAAGCACTACCACTATAACACCACTAACATCATCAGTGTCACAACCACTATAACACCACTAACATCATCAGTAGCACGACCACTATAACACCGCCAACATCAGTAGCGCTACCACTATAACACCGCTAACATCATCAGTAGCACTACCACTATAACACCACTAACATCATCAGAAGTACTACCACTAACATCAGTAGCACTACCACTATAACACCACTAACATCATTATTAGCACTACCACTATAACACCTCTAACATCATCAGTAGCACTACCACTATATCATCAGTAGCACGACCACTATAACACCGCCAACATCAGTAGCGCTACCACTATAACACCGCTAACATCATCAGTAGCACGACCACTATAACACCGCCAACATCAGTAGCGCTACCACTATAACACCGCTAACATCATCAGTAGCGCTACCACTATAACACCGCTAACATCATCAGTAACACTACCACTATAACACAGCTAACATCATCACCACTATAACACCACTAGCATCATCAGTAGCACTACCACTATAACACCACTATCATCATCAGTAGCACTACCACTATAACACCGCTAACATCATCAGTAGCACTACCACTATAACACCTCTAACATCATCAGTAGCACGACCACTATAACACCGCTAACATCATCAGAAGCACTACCACTATAACACCACTAACATCATCAGTAATACTACCACTATAACACCGCTAACATCATCAGTAGCACGACCAATATAACACCGCTAACATCATCAGTAGCACCACCACTATAACACCGCTAACATCATCAGTAGCACGACCACTATAACACCGCTAACATCATCAGTAGCACGACCACTATATCATCAGTAGCACTACCACTATAACACCGCTATCATCAGTAGCACTACCACTAAATCATCAGTAGCACTACCACTAAATCATCAGTAGCACTACCACTAAATCATCAGTAGCACTACCACTATAACACAGCTAACATCATCACCACTATAACACCACTAACATCATCAGTAACACTACCACTATAACACCTCTAACATCAGTAGCACGTCCACTATCTTCATCATTAGCACTACCACTATATCATCAGTAGCACTGCCACTATATCATCAGTAGCGCTACCACTATAACACCGCTAACATCATCAGTAACACTACCACTATATCATCAGTAGCACTACCACTATATCATCCGTAACACTACCACTATATAATCAGTAGCAATACCACTATATCATCAGTAACACTACCACTATATCATCAGTAGCACGACCACTATAACAAAGCCAACATCAGCAGCGCTAGCACTATAACACCGCTAACATCATCAGTAGCACGACCACTATAACACCGCTAACATCATCAGTAACACTACCACTATAACACCACTAACATCATCAGTAGCACTACCACTATAAACACCTCTAACATCATCAGTAACACTACCACTATAACACCACTAACATCATATGTAGTACTACCACTATAACAACACTAACATCATCAGCAGCATTACCACTATAACACCGCTAACATCATCAGTAGCACGACCACTATAACACCGCCAACATCAGTAGCACTACCACCATAACACCGCTAACATCATCAGTAGCACAACCACTATAACACCACTAACATCATCAGTATCACAACCACTATAACACCACTAACATCATCAGTAGCACTACCACTATAACACCTCTAACATCATCAGTAGCACTACCACTATAACACCTCTAACATCATCAGTAGCACGACCACTATAACACCGCCAACATCAGTAGCGCTACCACTATAACACCGCTAACATCATCAGTAGCACTACCACTATAACACCGCTAACATCATCAGTAGCACGACCACTATAACACCGCCAACATCAGTAGCGCTACCACTATAACACCGCTAACATCATCAGTAGCACGACCACTATAACACCGCCAACATCAGTAGCGCTACCACTATAACACCGCTAACATCATCAGTAGCGCTACCACTATAACACGGCTAACATCATCAGTAACACTACCACTATATCATCAGTAGCACTACCACTATATCATCCGTAACACTACCACTATATCATCAGTAGCACGACCACTATAACACCGCCAACATCAGCAGCGCTACCACTATAACACCGCTAACATCATCAGTAGCACGACCACTATAACACCGCTAACATCATCAGTAACACTACCACTATAACACCACTAACATCATCAGTAGCACTACCACTATAAACACCTCTAACATCATCAGTAACACTACCACTATAACACCACTAACATCATATGTAGTACTACCACTATAACAACACTAACATCATCAGCAGCATTACCACTATAACACCGCTAACATCATCAGTAGCACGACCACTATAACACCGCCAACATCAGTAGCACTACCACCATAACACCGCTAACATCATCAGTAGCACAACCACTATAACACCACTAACATCATCAGTATCACAACCACTATAACACCACTAACATCATCAGTAGCACTACCACTATAACACCTCTAACATCATCAGTAGCACTACCACTATAACACCTCTAACATCATCAGTAGCACGACCACTATAACACCGCCAACATCAGTAGCGCTACCACTATAACACCGCTAACATCATCAGTAGCACTACCACTATAACACCGCTAACATCATCAGTAGCACGACCACTATAACACCGCCAACATCAGTAGCGCTACCACTATAACACCGCTAACATCATCAGTAGCACGACCACTATAACACCGCCAACATCAGTAGCGCTACCACTATAACACCGCTAACATCATCAGTAGCGCTACCACTATAACACGGCTAACATCATCAGTAACACTACCACTATATCATCAGTAGCACTACCACTATATCATCCGTAACACTACCACTATATCATCAGTAGCACGACCACTATAACACCGCCAACATCAGCAGCGCTACCACTATAACACCGCTAACATCATCAGTAGCACGACCACTATAACACCGCTAACATCATCAGTAACACTACCACTATAACACCACTAACATCATCAGTAGCACTACCACTATAAACACCTCTAACATCATCAGTAACACTACCACTATAACACCACTAACATCATCAGTAGTACTACCACTATAACACCACTAACATCATCAGCAGCATTACCACTATAACACCGCTAACATCATCAGTAGCACGACCACTATAACACCGCCAACATCAGTAGCACTACCACCATAACACCGCTAACATCATCAGTAGCACTACCATTATATCATCAGTGTCACAACCACTATAACACCACTAACATCATCAGTAGCACTACCACTATAACACCTCTAACATCATCAGTAGCACGACCACTATAACACCGCCAACATCAGTAGCGCTACCACTATAACACCGCTAACATCATCAGTAGCACTACCACTATAACACCACTAACATCATCAGAAGTACTACCACTATAACACCACTAACATCATCAGTAGCACTACCACTATAACACCACTAACATCATTATTAGCACTACCACTATAACACCTCTAACATCATCAGTAGCACTACCACTATATCATCAGTAGCACGACCACTATAACACCGCCAACATCAGTAGCGCTACCACTATAACACCGCTAACATCATCAGTAGCACGACCACTATAACACCGCCAACATCAGTAGCGCTACCACTATAACACCGCTAACATCATCAGTAGCACGACCACTATAACACCGCCAACATCAGTAGCGCTAACACTATAACACTGCTAACATCATCAGTAACACTACCACTATAACACAGCTAACATCATCACCACTATAACACCACTATCATCATCAGTAGCACTACCACTATAACACCACTATCATCATCAGTAGCACTACCACTATAACACCGCTAACATCATCAGTAGCACTACCACTATAACACCTCTAACATCATCAGTAGCACGACCACTATAACTCCACTATATCATTGGTAGCACTACCACTATAACACCGCTAACATCATCAGAAGCACTACCACTATAACATCACTAACATCATCAGTAATACTACCACTATAACACCGCTAACATCATCAGTAGCACGACCACTATATCATCAGTAGCACCACCAATATAACACCGCTAACATCATCAGTAGCACGACCACTATAACACCGCTAACATCATCAGTAATACTACCACTATAACACCGCTAACATCATCAGTAGCACGACCACTATAACACCGCTATCATCATTAGCACTACCACTAAATCATCAGTAGCACTACCACTAAATCATCAGTAGCACTACCACTATAACACAGCTAACATCATCACCACTATAACACCACAAACATCATCAGTAACACTACCACTATAACACCGCTAACATCAGTAGCACGTCCACTATCTTCATCATTAGCACTACCACTATATCATCAGTAGCACTACCACTATAACACAGCTAACATCATCACCACTATAACACCACTAACATCATCAGTAACACTACCACCATAACACCGCTAACATCATCAGTAGCACTACCATTATATCATCAGTGTCACAACCACTATAACACCACTAACATCATCAGTAGCACTACCACTATAACACCTCTAACATCATCAGTAGCACGACCACTATAACACCGCCAACATCAGTAGCGCTACCACTATAACACCGCTAACATCATCAGTAGCACTACCACTATAACACCACTAACATCATCAGAAGTACTACCACTATAACACCACTAACATCATCAGTAGCACTACCACTATAACACCACTAACATCATTATTAGCACTACCACTATAACACCTCTAACATCATCAGTAGCACTACCACTATATCATCAGTAGCACGACCACTATAACACCGCCAACATCAGTAGCGCTACCGCTATAACACCGCTAACATCATCAGTAGCACGACCACTATAACACCGCCAACATCAGTAGCGCTACCTCTATAACACCGCTAACATCATCAGTAGCACGACCACTATAACACCGCCAACATCAGTAGCGCTACCACTATAACACCGCTAACATCATCAGTAGCGCTACCACTATAACACCGCTAACATCATCAGTAACACTACCACTATAACACAGCTAACATCATCACCACTATAACACCACTATCATCATCAGTAGCACTACCACTATAACACCACTATCATCATCAGTAGCACTACCACTATAACACCGCTAACATCATCAGTAGCACTACCACTATAACACCTCTAACATCATCAGTAGCACGACCACTATAACTCCACTATATCATTGGTAGCACTACCACTATAACACCGCTAACATCATCAGAAGCACTACCACTATAACATCACAAACATCATCAGTAATACTACCACTATAACACCGCTAACATCATCAGTAGCACGACCACTATATCATCAGTAGCACCACCACTATAACACCGCTAACATCATCAGTAGCACGACCACTATAACACCGCTAACATCATCAGTAATACTACCACTATAACACCGCTAACATCATCAGTAGCACGACCACTATAACACCGCTATCATCATTAGCACTACCACTAAATCATCAGTAGCACTACCACTAAATCATCAGTAGCACTACCACTATAACACAGCTAACATCATCACCACTATAACACCACTAACATCATCAGTAACACTACCACTATAACACCGTCCACTATCTTCATCATTAGCACTACCACTATATCATCAGTAGCACTGCCACTATATCATCAGTAGCGCTACCACTATAACACCGCTAACATCATCAGTAACACTACCACTATATCATCAGTAGCACTACCACTATATCATCCGTAACACTACCACTATATCATCAGAGGCACTACCACTATAACACAGCTAACATCATCATCACTATAACACCACTATCATCATCAGTAGCACTATAACACCGCCAACATCAGTAGCGCTACCACTATAACACCGCTAACATCATCAGTAGCACAACCACTATAACACCGCCAACATCAGTAGCGCTACCACTATAACACCGCTAACATCATCAGTAGCGCTACCACTATAACACCGCTAACATCATCAGTAACACTACCACTATATCATCAGTAGCACTACCACTATATCATCCGTAACACTACCACTATATCATCAGTAGCACGACCACTATAACACCGCCAACATCAGCAGCGCTACCACTATAACACCGCTAACATCATCAGTAGCACGACCACTATAACACCGCTAACATCAACAGTAACACTACCACTATAACACCACTAACATCATCAGTAACACTACCACTATAACACCACTAACATCATCAGTAGTACTACCACTATAACACCACTAACATCATCAGCAGCATTACCACTATAACACCGCTAACATCATCAGAAGCACGACCACTATAACACCGCCAACATCAGTAGCACTACCACCATAACACCGCTAACATCATCAGAAGCACTACCATTATATCATCAGTAGCACAACCACTATAACACCACTAACATCATCAGTGTCACAACCACTATAACACCACTAACATCATCAGTAGCACTACCACTATAAACACCGCTAACATCATCAGTAGCACGACCACTATAACACCGCCAACATCAGCAGCGCTACCACTATAACACCGCTAACATCATCAGTAGCACGACCACTATAACACCGCTAACATCATCAGTAACACTACCACTATAACACCACTAACATCATCAGTAGCACTACCACTATAAACACCTCTAACATCATCAGTAACACTACCAATTTAACACCACTAACATCATATGTAGTACTACCACTATAACACCACTAACATCATCAGCAGCATTACCACTATAACACCGCTAACATCATCAGTAGCACGACCACTATAACACCGCCAACATCAGTAGCACTACCACCATAACACCGCTAACATCATCAGTAGCACTACCATTATATCATCAGTAGCACAACCACTATAACACCACTAACATCATCAGTATAACACCACTATAACACCACTAACATCATCAGTAGCACTACCACTATAACACCTCTAACATCATCAGTAGCACGACCACTATAACACCGCCAACATCAGTAGCGCTACCACTATAACACCGCTAACATCATCAGTAGCACTACCACTATAACACCACTAACATCATCAGAAGTACTACCACTATAACACCACTAACATCATCAGTAGCACTACCACTATAACAACACTAACATCATTATTAGCACTACCACTATAACACCTCTAACATCATCAGTAGCACTACCACTATATCATCAGTAGCACGACCACTATAACACCGCCAACATCAGTAGCGCTACCACTATAACACCGCTAACATCATCAGTAGCACGACCACTATAACACCGCCAACATCAGTAGCGCTACCACTATAACACCGCTAACATCATCAGTAGCACGACCACTATAACACCGCCAACATCAGTAGCGCTACCACTATAACACCGCTAACATCATCAGTAGCGCTACCACTATAACACTGCTAACATCATCAGTAACACGACCACTATATCATCAGTAGCACTACCACTATATCATCCGTAACACTACCACTATATCATCAGTAGCACGACCACTATAACACCGCCAACATCAGCAGCGCTACCACTATAACACCGCTAACATCATCAGTAGCACGACCACTATAACACCGCTAACATCAACAGTAACACTACCACTATAACACCACTAACATCATCAGTAGCACTACCACTATAAACACCTCTAACATCATCAGTAACACTACCACTATAACACCACTAACATCATCAGTAGTACTACCACTATAACACCACTAACATCATCAGCAGCATTACCACTATAACACCGCTAACATCATCAGAAGCACGACCACTATAACACCGCCAACATCAGTAGCACTACCACCATAACACCGCTAACATCATCAGTAGCACTACCATTATATCATCAGTAGCACAACCACTATAACACCACTAACATCATCAGTGTCACAACCACTATAACACCACTAACATCATCAGTAGCACTACCACTATAACACCTCTAACATCATCAGTAGCACGACCACTATAACACCGCCAACATCAGTAGCGCTACCACTATAACACCGCTAACATCATCAGTAGCACTACCACTATAACACCACTAATATCATCAGAAGTACTACCACTATAACACCACTAACATCATCAGTAGCACTACCACTATAACACCACTAACATCATTATTAGCACTACCACTATAACACCTCTAACATCATCAGTAGCACTACCACTATATCATCAGTAGCACGACCACTATAACACCGCCAACATCAGTAACGCTACCACTATAACACCGCTAACATCATCAGTAGCACAACCACTATAACACCGCCAACATCAGTAGCGCTACCACTATAACACCGCTAACATCATCAGTAGCACGACCTTTATAACACCGCCAACATCAGTAGCGCTACCACTATAACACCGCTAACATCATCAGTAACACTACCACTATAACACAGCTAACATCATCACCACTATAACACCACTATCATCATCAGTAGCACTACCACTATAACACCACTACTACCACTATAACACCACTAACATCAGCAGCATTACCACTATAACACCGCTAACATCATCAGAAGCACGACCACTATAACACCGCCAACATCAGTAGCACTACCACCATAACACCGCTAACATCATCAGTAGCACTACCATTATATCATCAGTAGCACAACCACTATAACACCACTAACATCATCAGTAGCACTACCACTATAACACCTCGAACATCATCAGTAGCACGACCACTATAACACCGCCAACATCAGTA
This sequence comes from Oncorhynchus clarkii lewisi, assembly GCF_045791955.1. Taxonomy (NCBI): domain Eukaryota; kingdom Metazoa; phylum Chordata; class Actinopteri; order Salmoniformes; family Salmonidae; genus Oncorhynchus; species Oncorhynchus clarkii. Next base: position 6,931,524 of record NC_092160.1, on the reverse strand, counting down.
GCGCTACCACTATAACACCGCTAACATCATCAGTAGCACTACCACTATAACACCACTAATATCATCAGAAGTACTACCACTATAACACCACTAACATCATCAGTAGCACTACCACTATAACACCACTAACATCATTATTAGCACTACCACTATAACACCTCTAACATCATCAGTAGCACTACCACTATATCATCAGTAGCACGACCACTATAACACCGCCAACATCAGTAACGCTACCACTATAACACCGCTAACATCATCAGTAGCACAACCACTATAACACCGCCAACATCAGTAGCGCTACCACTATAACACCGCTAACATCATCAGTAGCACGACCTTTATAACACCGCCAACATCAGTAGCGCTACCACTATAACACCGCTAACATCATCAGTAACACTACCACTATAACACAGCTAACATCATCACCACTATAACACCACTATCATCATCAGTAGCACTACCACTATAACACCACTATCATCATCAGTAGCACTACCACTATAACACCGCTAACATCATCAGTAGCACTACCACTATAACTCCACTATATCATTAGTAGCACTACCATTATAACACCGCTAACATCATCAGAAGCACTACCACTATAACACCACTAACATCATCAGTAATACTACCACTATAACACCGCTAACATCATCAGTAGCACGACCACTATATCATCAGTAGCACCACCACTATAACACCGCTAACATCATCAGTAGCACGACCACTACAACACCGCTAACATCATCAGTAGCACGACCACTATATCATCAGTAGCACTACCACTATAACACCGCTATCATCAGTAGCACTACCACTAAATCATCAGTAGCACTACCACTAAATCATCAGTAGCACTACCACTAAATCATCAGTAGCACTACCACTATAACACAGCTAACATCATCACCACTATAACACCACTAACATCATCAGTAACACTACCACTATAACACCGCTAACATCAGTAGCACGTCCACTATCTTCATCATTAGCACTACCACTATATCATCAGTAGCACTGCCACTATATCATCAGTAGCGCTACCACTATAACACCGCTAACATCATCAGTAACACTACCACTATATCATCAGTAGCACTACCACTATATCATCCGTAACACTACCACTATATCATCAGTAGCACTACCACTATATCATCAGTAACACTAACACTATATCATCAGTAGCACGACCACTATAACACCGCCAACATCAGCAGCGCTACCACTATAACACCGCTAACATCATCAGTAGCAAGACCACTATAACACCGCTAAAATCATCAGTAACACTACCACTATAACACCACTAACATCATCAGTAGCACTACCACTATAAACACCTCTAACATCATCAGTAACACTACCACTATAACACCACTAACATCATCAGTAGTACTACCACTATAACACCACTAACATCATCAGCAGCATTACCACTATAATACCACTAACATCATCAGCAGCATTACCACTATAACACCACTAATATCATCAGTAGCATTACCACTATAACACCACTAACATCATCAGTAGCACTACCACTATAACACCACTAACATCATCAGAAGCACTACCACTATAACACCACTAACATCATCAGTGTCACAACCACTATAACACCACTAACATCATCAGTAGCACTACCACTATAACACCTCTAACATCATCAGTAGCACGACCACTATAACACCGCCAACATCAGTAGCGCTACCACTATAACACCGCTAACATCATCAGTAGCACTACCACTATAACACCACTAACATCATCAGAAGTACTACCACTAACATCAGTAGCACTACCACTATAACACCACTAACATCATTATTAGCACTACCACTATAACACCTCTAACATCATCAGTAGCACTACCACTATATCATCAGTAGCACGACCACTATAACACCGCCAACATCAGTAGCGCTACCACTATAACACCGCTAACATCATCAGTAGCACGACCACTATAACACCGCCAACATCAGTAGCGCTACCACTATAACACCGCTAACATCATCAGTAGCGCTACCACTATAACACCGCTAACATCATCAGTAACACTACCACTATAACACAGCTAACATCATCACCACTATAACACCACTAGCATCATCAGTAGCACTACCACTATAACACCACTATCATCATCAGTAGCACTACCACTATAACACCGCTAACATCATCAGTAGCACTACCACTATAACACCTCTAACATCATCAGTAGCACGACCACTATAACACCGCTAACATCATCAGAAGCACTACCACTATAACACCACTAACATCATCAGTAATACTACCACTATAACACCGCTAACATCATCAGTAGCACGATCAATATAACACCGCTAACATCATCAGTAGCACCACCACTATAACACCGCTAACATCATCAGTAGCACGACCACTATAACACCGCTAACATCATCAGTAGCACGACCACTATATCATCAGTAGCACTACCACTATAACACCGCTATCATCAGTAGCACTACCACTAAATCATCAGTAGCACTACCACTAAATCATCAGTAGCACTACCACTAAATCATCAGTAGCACTACCACTATAACACAGCTAACATCATCACCACTATAACACCACTAACATCATCAGTAACACTACCACTATAACACCTCTAACATCAGTAGCACGTCCACTATCTTCATCATTAAAACTACCACTATATCATCAGTAGCACTGCCACTATATCATCAGTAGCGCTACCACTATAACACCGCTAACATCATCAGTAACACTACCACTATATCATCAGTAGCACTACCACTATATCATCCGTAACACTACCACTATATAATCAGTAGCAATACCACTATATCATCAGTAACACTACCACTATATCATCAGTAGCACGACCACTATAACAAAGCCAACATCAGCAGCGCTACCACTATAACACCGCTAACATCATCAGTAGCACGACCACTATAACACCGCTAACATCATCAGTAACACTACCACTATAACAGCACTAACATCATCAGTAGCACTACCACTATAAACACCTCTAACATCATCAGTAACACTACCACTATAACACCACTAACATCATATGTAGTACTACCACTATAACAACACTAACATCATCAGCAGCATTACCACTATAACACCGCTAACATCATCAGTAGCACGACCACTATAACACCGCCAACATCAGTAGCACTACCACCATAACACCGCTAACATCATCAGTAGCACTACCATTATATCATCAGTAGCACAACCACTATAACACCACTAACATCATCAGTATCACAACCACTATAACACCACTAACATCATCAGTAGCACTACCACTATAACACCTCTAACATCATCAGTAGCACGACCACTATAACACCGCCAACATCAGTAGCGCTACCACTATAACACCGCTAACATCATCAGTAGCACTACCACTATAACACCGCTAACATCATCAGTAGCACGACCACTATAACACCGCCAACATCAGTAGCGCTACCACTATAACACCGCTAACATCATCAGTAGCACGACCACTATAACACCGCCAACATCAGTAGCGCTACCACTATAACACCGCTAACATCATCAGTAGCGCTACCACTATAACACCGCTAACATCATCAGTAACACTACCACTATATCATCAGTAGCACTATCACTATATCATCCGTAACACTACCACTATATCATCAGTAGCACGACCACTATAACACCGCCAACATCAGCAGCGCTACCACTATAACACCGCTAACATCATCAGTAGCACGACCACTATAACACCGCTAACATCATCAGTAACACTACCACTATAACACCACTAACATCATCAGTAGCACTACCACTATAAACACCTCTAACATCATCAGTAACACTACCACTATAACACCACTAACATCATCAGTAGTACTACCACTATAACACCACTAACATCATCAGCAGCATTACCACTATAACACCGCTAACATCATCAGTAGCACGACCACTATAACACCGCCAACATCAGTAGCACTACCACCATAACACCGCTAACATCATCAGTAGCACTACCATTATATCATCAGTGTCACAACCACTATAACACCACTAACATCATTAGTAGCACTACCACTATAACACCTCTAACATCATCAGTAGCACGACCACTATAACACCGCCAACATCAGTAGCGCTACCACTACAACACCGCTAACATCATCAGTAGCACTACCACTATAACACCACTAACATCATCAGAAGTACTACCACTATAACACCACTAACATCATCAGTAGCACTACCACTATAACACCACTAACATCATTATTAGCACTACCACTATAACACCTCTAACATCATCAGTAGCACTACCACTTTATCATCAGTAGCACGACCACTATAACACCGCCAACATCAGTAGCGCTACCACTATAACACCGCTAACATCATCAGTAGCACGACCACTATAACACCGCCAACATCAGTAGCGCTACCACTATAACACCGCTAACATCATCAGTAGCGCTACCACTATAACACCGCTAACATCATCAGTAACACTACCACTATAACACAGCTAACATCATCACCACTATAACACCACTATCATCATCAGTAGCACTACCACTATAACACCACTATCATCATCAGTAGCACTACCACTATAACACCGCTAACATCATCAGTAGCACTACCACTATAACACCTCTAACATCATCAGTAGCACGACCACTATAACTCCACTATATCATTGGTAGCACTACCACTATAACACCGCTAACATCATCAGAAGCACTACCACTATAACATCACTAACATCATCAGTAATACTACCACTATAACACCGCTAACATCATCAGTAGCACGACCACTATATCATCAGTAGCACCAACACTATAACACCGCTAACATCATCAGTAGCACGACCACTATAACACCGCTAACATCATCAGTAATACTACCACTATAACACCGCTAACATCATCAGTAGCACGACCACTATAACACCGCTATCATCATTAGCACTACCACTAAATCATCAGTAGCACTACCACTAAATCATCAGTAGCACTACCACTATAACACAGCTAACATCATCACCACTATAACACCACTAACATCATCAGTAACACTACCACTATAACACCGCTAACATCAGTAGCACGTCCACTATCTTCATCATTAGCACTACCACTATATCATCAGTAGCACTGCCACTATATCATCAGTAGCGCTACCACTATAACACCGCTAACATCATCAGTAACACTACCACTATATCATCAGTAGCACTACCACTATATCATCCGTAACACTACCACTATATCATCAGAGGCACTACCACTATATCATCAGTAACACTACCACTATATCATCAGTAGCACGACCACTATAACACCGCCAACATCAGCAGCGCTACCACTATAACACCGCTAACATCATCAGTAACACGACCACTATAACACCACTAACATCATCAGTAGCACTACCACTATAAACACCTCTAACATCATCAGTAACACTACCACTATAACACCACTAACATCATCAGTAGTACTACCACTATAACACCACTAACATCATCAGCAGCATTACCACTATAATACCACTAACATCATCAGCAGCATTACCACTATAACACCACTAATATCATCAGTAGCATTACCACTATAACACCACTAACATCATCAGTAGCACTACCACTATAACACCACTAACATCAGAAGCACTACCACTATAACACCGCTAACATCATCACCACTATAACACCACTAACATCATCAGTAGCACTACAAATATAACACAGCTAACATCATCACCACTATAACATCAGTAGCACTACCACTATAACACCGCTATCATCAGTAGCACTACCACTAAATCATCAGTAGCACTACCCCTATATCATCCGTAACACTACCACTATATCATCAGTAACACTACCACTATATCATCAGTAGCACTACCACTATAACACAGCTAACATCATCACCACTATAACACCACTAACATCATCAGTAACACTACCACTATAACACCGCTAACATCAGTAGCACGTCCACTATCTTCATCATTAGCACTACCACTATATCAGTAGCGCTACCACTATAACACCGCTAACATCATCAGTAACACTACCACTATATCATCAGTAGCACTACCACTATATCATCCGTAACACTACCACTATATCATCAGTAACACTACCACTATATCATCAGTAGCACGACCACTATAACACCGCCAACATCAGCAGCGCTACCACAATAACACCGCTAACATCATCAGTAGCACTACCACTATAAACACCTCTAACATCATCAGTAACACTACCACTATAACACCACTAACATCATCAGTAGCACTATCACTATAAACACCGCTAACATCATCAGTAGCACTACCACTATAACACCGCTAACATCATCAGTAGCACTACCACTATATCATCAGTAGCACTACCACTATAACACCGCCAACATCAGTACCACTACCACTATAACACCGCTAACATCATCAGTAGCACTACCACTATATCATCAGTAGCACTACCACTATAACACCGCCAACATCAGTAGCACTACCACTATAACACCTCTAACATCATCAGTAGCACTACCACTATAACACCGCCAACATCAGTAGCACTACCACTATAACACCGCTAACATCATCAGTAGCGCTACCACTATAACACCGCTAACATCATCAGTAACACTACCACTATAACACAGCTAACATCATCACCACTATAACACCACTATCATCATCAGTAGCACTACCACTATAACACCGCTAACATCATCAGAAGCACTACCACTATAACACCACTAACATCATCAGTAATACTACCACTATAACACCGCTAACATCATCAGTAGCACGACCACTATATCATCAGTAGCACTACCACTATAACACCGCTATCATCAGTAGCACTACCACTAAATCATCAGTAGCACTACCACTAAATCATCAGTAGCACTACCACTAAATCATCAGTAGCACTACCACTAAATCATCAGTAGCACTACCACTAAATCATCAGTAACACTACCACTATAACACCGCTAACATCAGTAGCACGTCCACTATCTCCATCATTAGCACTACCACTATATCATCAGTAGCACTGCCACTATATCATCAGTAGCGCTACCACTATAACACCGCTAACATCATCAGTAACACTACCACTATATCATCAGTAGCACTACCACTATATCATCCGTAACACTACCACTATATCATCAGTAGCACTACCACTATATCATCAGTAACACTACCACTATATCATCAGTAGCACGACCACTATAACACCGCCAACATCAGCAGCGCTACCACTATAACACCGCCAACATCAGCACCGCTACCACTATAACACCGCTAACATCATCAGTAGCACGACCACTATAACACCGCTAACATCATCAGTAACACTACCACTATAACACCACTAACATCATCAGTAGCACTACCACTATAAACACCTCTAACATCATCAGTAACACTACCACTATAACACCACTAACATCATCAGTAGTACTACCACTATAACACCACTAACATCATCAGCAGCATTACCACTATAATACCACTAACATCATCAGCAGCATTACCACTATAACGCCACTAATATCATCAGTAGCATTACCACTATAACACCACTAACATCATCAGTAGCACTACCACTATAACACCACTAACATCATCAGAAGCACTACCACTATAACACCGCTAACATCATCACCACTATAACACCACTAACATCATCAGTAGCACTACCACTATAACACCTCTAACATCATCAGTAGCACGACCACTATAACACCGCCAACATCAGTAGCGCTACCACTATAACACCGCTAACATCATCAGAAGCACTACCACTATAACACCACTAACATCAACAGAAGTACTACCACTATAACACCACTAACATCATCAGTAGCACTACCACTATAACACCACTAACATCATTATTAGCACTACCACTATAACACCTCTAACATCATCAGTAGCACTACCACTATATCATCAGTAGCACGACCACTATAACACCGCCAACATCAGTAGAGCTACCACTATAACACCGCTAACATCATCAGTAGCACGACCACTATAACACCGCCAACATCAGTAGCGCTACCACTATAACACCGCTAACATCATCAGTAGCACGACCACTATAACACCGCCAACATCAGGAGCGCTACCACTATAACACCGCTAACATCATCAGTAGCGCTACCACTATAACACCGCTAACATCATCAGTACCACTACCACTATAACACAGCTAACATCATCACCACTATAACACCACTAGCATCATCAGTAGCACTACCACTATAACACCGCTAACATCATCAGTAGCACTACCACTATAACACCTCTAACATCATCAGTAGCACGACCACTATAACTCCACTTTATCATTAGTAGCACTACCACTATAACACCGCTAACATCATCAGAAGCACTACCACTATAACACCACTAACATCATCAGTAATACTACCACTATAACACCGCTAACATCATCAGTAGCACGACCACTATATCATCAGTAGCACCACCACTATAACACCGCTAACATCATCAGTAGCACGACCACTATAACACCGCTAACATCATCAGTAGCACGACCACTATATCATCAGTAGCACTACCACTATAACACCGCTATCATCAGTAGCACTACCACTAAATCATCAGTAGCACTACCACTAAATCATCAGTAGCACTACCACTAAATCATCAGTAGCACTACCACTATAACACAGCTAACACCATCACCACTATAACACCACTAACATCATCAGTAGCACTACCACTATAAACACCTCTAACATCATCAGTAACACTACCACTATAACACCACTAACATCATCAGTAGTACTACCACTATAACACCACTAACATCATCAGTAGCACTACCACTATAACAACACTAACATCATTATTAGCACTACCACTATAACACCTCTAACATCATCAGTAGCACTACCACTATATCATCAGTAGCACGACCACTATAACACCGCCAACATCAGTAGCGCTACCACTATAACACCGCTAACATCATCAGTAGCACGACCACTATAACACCGCCAACATCAGTAGCGCTACCACTATAACACCGCTAACATCATCAGTAGCACGACCACTATAACACCGCCAACATCAGTAGCGCTACCACTATAACACCGCTAACATCATCAGTAGCGCTACCACTATAACACCGCTAACATCATCAGTAACACTACCACTATATCATCAGTAGCACGACCACTATAACACCGCCAACATCAGCAGCGCTACCACTATAACACCGCTAACATCATCAGTAGCACGACCACTATAACACCGCCAACATCAGTAGCACTACCACCATAACACCGCTAACATCATCAGTAGCACTACCATTATATCATCAGTAGCACAACCACTATAACACCACTAACATCATCAGTGTCACAACCACTATAACACCACTAACATCATCAGCAGCAATACCACTATAACACCGCTAACATCATCAGTAGCACGACCACTATAACACCGCCAACATCAGTAGCACTACCACCATAACACCGCTAACATCATCAGTAGCACTACCATTATATCATCAGTAGCACAACCACTATAACACCACTAACATCATCAGTGTCACAACCACTATAACACCACTAACATCATCAGTAGCACTACCACTATAACACCTCTAACATCATCAGTAGCACGACCACTATAACACCGCCAACATCAGTAGCGCTACCACTATAACACCGCTAACATCATCAGTAGCACTACCACTATAACACCACTAACATCATCAGAAGTACTACCACTATAACACCACTAACATCATCAGTAGCACTACCACTATAACACCACTAACATCATTATTAGCACTACCACTATAACACCTCTAACATCATCAGTAGCACTACCACTATATCATCAGTAGCACGACCACTATAACACCGCCAACATCAGTAGCGCTACCACTATAACACCGCTAACATCATCAGTAGCACGACCACTATAACACCGCCAACATCAGTAGCGCTACCACTATAACACCGCTAACATCATCAGTAGCACGACCACTATAACACCGCCAACATCAGTAGCGCTACCACTATAACACCGCTAACATCATCAGTAGCGCTACCACTATAACACCGCTAACATCATCAGTAACACTACCACTATAACACAGCTAACATCATCACCACCATAACACCACTATCATCATCAGTAGCACTACCACTATAACACCACTATCATCATCAGTAGCACTAACCCTATAACACCGCTAACATCATCAGTAGCACTACCACTATAACACCTCTAACATCATCAGTAGCACGACCACTATAACTCCACTATATCATTGGTAGCACTACCACTATAACACCGCTAACATCATCAGAAGCACTACCACTATAACACCACTAACATCATCAGTAATACTACCACTATAACACCGCTAACATCATCAGTAGCACGACCACTATATCATCAGTAGCACTACCACTATAACACCGCTATCATCATTAGCACTACCACTAAATCATCAGTAGCACTACCACTAAATCATCAGTAGCACTACCACTAAATCATCAGTAGCACTACCACTATAACACAGCTAACATCATCACCACTATAACACCACTAACATCATCAGTAACACTACCACTATAACACCGCTAACATCAGTAGCACGTCCACTATCTTCATCATTAGCACTACCACTATATCATCAGTAGCACTGCCACTATATCATCAGTAGCACTACCACTATAACACCGCTAACATCATCAGTAACACTACCACTATATCATTAGTAGCACTACCACTATATCATCCGTAACACTACCACTATATCATCAGTAGCACTACCACTATATCATCAGTAACACTACCACTATATCATCAGTAGCACGACCACTATAACACCGCCAACATCAGCAGCGCTACCACTATAACACCGCTAACATCATCAGTAACACGACCACTATAACACCACTAACATCATCAGTAGCACTACCACTATAAACACCTCTAACATCATCAGTAACACTACCACTATAACACCACTAACATCATCAGTAGTACTACCACTATAACACCACTAACATCATCAGCAGCATTACCACTATAATACCACTAACATCATCAGCAGCATTACCACTATAACACCACTAATATCATCAGTAGCAACACCACTAACATCATCAGTAGCACTACCACTATAACACCACTAACATCATCAGAAGCACTACCACTATAACACCGCTAACATCATCACCACTATAACACCACTAACATCATCAGTAGCACTACAAATATAAAACAGCTAACATCATCACCACTATAACACCACTATAACATCAGTAGCACTACCACTATAACACCGCTATCATCAGTAGCACTACCACTAAATCATCAGTAGCACTACCACTAAATCATCAGTAGCACTACCACTATAACACAGCTAACATCATCAGTAGCACTACCACTATATCATCAGTAGCACTACCACTATATCATCCGTAACACTACCACTATATCATCAGTACCACAACCACTATATCATCAGTAGCACGACCACTATAACACCGCCAACATCAGCAGCGCTACCACAATAACACCGCTAACATCATCAGTAGCACTACCACTATAAACACCTCTAACATCATCAGTAACACTACCACTATAACACCACTAACATCATCAGTAGCACTATCACTATAAACACCGCTAACATCATCAGTAGCACTACCACTATAACACCGCTAACATCATCAGTAGCACTACCACTATATCATCAGTAGCACTACCACTATAACACCGCCAACATCAGTACCACTACCACTATAACACCGCTAACATCATCAGTAGCACTACCACTATAACACCGCCAACATCAGTAGCACTACCACTATAACACCTCTAACATTATCAGTAGCACTACCACTATAACACCACTAACATTATCAGTAACACTACCACTATAACACCACTAACATCATCAGTAGCGCTACCACTATAACACCACTAACATCATCAGTAGCGCTACCACTATAACACCACTAACATCATCAGTAGCACTACCACTATAACACCACTAACATCATCAGTAGCACGACCACTATAACACCACTAACATCATCAGTAGCACTACCACTATAACACCTCTAACATCATCAGTAGCACGACCACTATAACACCGACAACATCAGTAGCGCTACCACTATAACACCGCTAACATCATCAGTAGCACTACCACTATAACACCACTAACATCATCAGTAGCACTACCACTATAACACCACTAACATCATTATTAGCACTACCACTATAACACCTCTAACATCATCAGTAGCACTACCACTATATCATCAGTAGCACGACCACTATAACACCGCCAACATCAGTAGCGCTACCACTATAACACCGCTAACATCATCAGTAGCACGACCACTATAACACCGCCAACATCAGTAGCGCTACCACTATAACACCGCTAACATCATCAGTAGCACAACCACTATAACACCGCCAACATCAGTAGCGCTACCACTATAACACCGCTAACATCATCAGTAGCGCTACCACTATAACACCGCTAACATCATCAGTAACACTACCACTATAACACAGCTAACATCATCACCACTATAACACCACTAGCATCATCAGTAGCACTACCACTATAACACCGCTAACATCATCAGTAGCACTACCACTATAACACCTCTAACATCATCAGTAGCACGACCACTATAACTCCACTTTATCATTAGTAGCACTACCACTATAACACCGCTAACATCATCAGAAGCACTACCACTATAACACCACTAACATCATCAGTAATACTACCACTATAACACCGCTAACATCATCAGTAGCACGACCACTATATCATCAGTAGCACCACCACTATAACACCGCTAACATCATCAGTAGCACGACCACTATAACACCGCTAACATCATCAGTAGCACGACCACTATATCATCAGTAGCACTACCACTATAACACCGCTATCATCAGTAGCACTACCACTAAATCATCAGTAGCACTACCACTAAATCATCAGTAGCACTACCACTAAATCATCAGTAGCACTACCACTATAACACAGCTAACACCATCACCACTATAACACCACTAACATCATCAGTAGCACTACCACTATAAACACCTCTAACATCATCAGTAACACTACCACTATAACACCACTAACATCATCAGTAGTACTACCACTATAACACCACTAACATCATCAGTAGCACTACCACTATAACAACACTAACATCATTATTAGCACTACCACTATAACACCTCTAACATCATCAGTAGCACTACCACTATATCATCAGTAGCACGACCACTATAACACCGCCAACATCAGTAGCGCTACCACTATAACACTGCTAACATCATCAGTAGCACGACCACTATAACACCGCCAACATCAGTAGCGCTACCACTATAACACCGCTAACATCATCAGTAGCACGACCACTATAACACCGCCAACATCAGTAGCGCTACCACTATAACACCGCTAACATCATCAGTAGCGCTACCACTATAACACCGCTAACATCATCAGTAACACTACCACTATATCATCAGTAGCACGACCACTATAACACCGCCAACATCAGCAGCGCTACCACTATAACACCGCTAACATCATCAGTAGCACGACCACTATAACACCGCTAACATCATCAGTAACACTACCACTATAACACCACTAACATCATCAGTAGCACTACCACTATAAACACCTCTAACATCATCAGTAACACTACCACTATAACACCACTAACATCATCAGTAGTACTACCACTATAACACCACTAACATCATCAGCAGCAATACCACTATAACACCGCTAACATCATCAGTAGCACGACCACTATAACACCGCCAACATCAGTAGCACTACCACCATAACACCGCTAACATCATCAGTAGCACTACCATTATATCATCAGTAGCACAACCACTATAACACCACTAACATCATCAGTGTCACAACCACTATAACACCACTAACATCATCAGTAGCACTACCACTATAACACCTCTAACATCATCAGTAGCACGACCACTATAACACCGCCAACATCAGTAGCGCTACCACTATAACACCGCTAACATCATCAGTAGCACTACCACTATAACACCACTAACATCATCAGAAGTACTACCACTATAACACCACTAACATCATCAGTAGCACTACCACTATAACACCACTAACATCATTATTAGCACTACCACTATAACACCTCTAACATCATCAGTAGCACTACCACTATATCATCAGTAGCACGACCACTATAACACCGCCAACATCAGTAGCGCTACCACTATAACACCGCTAACATCATCAGTAGCACGACCACTATAACACCGCCAACATCAGTAGCGCTACCACTATAACACCGCTAACATCATCAGTAGCACGACCACTATAACACCGCCAACATCAGTAGCGCTACCACTATAACACCGCTAACATCATCAGTAGCGCTACCACTATAACACCGCTAACATCATCAGTAACACTACCACTATAACACAGCTAACATCATCACCACCATAACACCACTATCATCATCAGTAGCACTACCACTATAACACCACTATCATCATCAGTAGCACTAACCCTATAACACCGCTAACATCATCAGTAGCACTACCACTATAACACCTCTAACATCATCAGTAGCACGACCACTATAACTCCACTATATCATTGGTAGCACTACCACTATAACACCGCTAACATCATCAGAAGCACTACCACTATAACACCACTAACATCATCAGTAATACTACCACTATAACACCGCTAACATCATCAGTAGCACGACCACTATATCATCAGTAGCACGACCACTATAACACCGCCAACATCAGCAGCGCTACCACTATAACACTGCTAACATCATCAGTAGCACGACCACTATAACACCGCTAACATCATCAGTAACACTACCACTATAACACCACTAACATCATCAGTAGCACTACCACTATAAACACCTCTAACATCATCAGTAACACTACCACTATAACACCACTAACATCATCAGTAGTACTACCACTATAACACCACTAACATCATCAGCAGCAATACCACTATAACACCGCTAACATCATCAGTAGCACGACCACTATAACACCGCCAACATCAGTAGCACTACCACCATAACACCGCTAACATCATCAGTAGCACTACCATTATATCATCAGTAGCACATCCACTATAACACCACTAACATCATCAGTGTCACAACCACTATAACACCACTAACATCATCAGTAACACGACCACTATAACACCGCCAACATCAGTAGCGCTACCACTATAACACCGCTAACATCATCAGTAGCACTACCACTATAACACCACTAACATCATCAGAAGTACTACCACTATAACACCACTAACATCATCAGTAGCACTACCACTATAACACCACTAACATCATTATTAGCACTACCACTATAACACCTCTAACATCATCAGTAGCACTACCACTATATCATCAGTAGCACGACCACTATAACACCGCCAACATCAGTAGCGCTACCACTATAACACCGCTAACATCATCAGTAGCACGACCACTATAACACCGCCAACATCAGTAGCGCTACCACTATAACACCGCTAACATCATCAGTAGCGCTACCACTATAACACCGCTAACATCATCAGTAACACTACCACTATAACACAGCTAACATCATCAACACTATAACACCACTATCATCATCAGTAGCACTACCACTATAACACCACTATCATCATCAGTAGCACTAACCCTATAACACCGCTAACATCATCAGTAGCACTACCACTATAACACCTCTAACATCATCAGTAGCACGACCACTATAACTCCACTATATCATTGGTAGCACTACCACTATAACACCGCTAACATCATCAGAAGCACTACCACTATAACACCACTAACATCATCAGTAATACTACCACTATAACACCGCTAACATCATCAGTAGCACGACCACTATATCATCAGTAGCACTACCACTATAACACCGCTATCATCATTAGCACTACCACTAAATCATCAGTAGCACTACCACTAAATCATCAGTAGCACTACCACTAAATCATCAGTAGCACTACCACTATAACACAGCTAACATCAGTAGCACGTCCACTATCTTCATTATTAGCACTACCACTATATCATCAGTAGCACTGCCACTATATCATCAGTAGCGCTACCACTATAACACCGCTAACATCATCAGTAACACTACCACTATATCATCAGTAGCACTACCACTATATCATCCGTAACACTACCACTATAACACCGCTATCATCATTAGCACTACCACTAAATCATCAGTAGCACTACCACTAAATCATCAGTAGCACTACCACTAAATCATCAGTAGCACTACCACTATAACACAGCTAACATCATCACCACTATAACACCACTAACATCATCAGTAACACTACCACTATAACACCGCTAACATCAGTAGCACGTCCACTATCTTCATCATTAGCACTACCACTATATCATCAGTAGCACTGCCACTATATCATCAGTAGCGCTACCACTATAACACCGCTAACATCATCAGTAACACTACCACTATATCATTAGTAGCACTACCACTATATCATCCGTAACACTACCACTATATCATCAGTAGCACTACCACTATATCATCAGTAACACTACCACTATATCATCAGTAGCACGACCACTATAACACCGCCAACATCAGCAGCGCTACCACTATAACACCGCTAACATCATCAGTAACACGACCACTATAACACCACTAACATCATCAGTAGCACTACCACTATAAACACCTCTAACATCATCAGTAACACTACCACTATAACACCACTAACATCATCAGTAGTACTACCACTATAACACCACTAACATCATCAGCAGCATTACCACTATAATACCACTAACATCATCAGCAGCATTACCACTATAACACCACTAATATCATCAGTAGCAACACCACTAACATCATCAGTAGCACTACCACTATAACACCACTAACATCATCAGAAGCACTACCACTATAACACCGCTAACATCATCACCACTTTAACACCACTAACATCATCAGTAGCACTACAAATATAACACAGCTAACATCATCACCACTATAACACCACTATAACATCAGTAGCACTACCACTATAACACCGCTATCATCAGTAGCACTACCACTATATCATCCGTAACACTACCACTATATCATCAGTAACACTACCACTATATCATCAGTAGCACGACCACTATAACACCGCCAACATCAGCAGCGCTACCACAATAACACCGCTAACATCATCAGTAGCACTACCACTATAAACACCTCTAACATCATCAGTAACACTACCACTATAACACCACTAACATCATCAGTAGCACTATCACTATAAACACAGCTAACATCATCAGTAGCACTACCACTATAACACCGCTAACATCATCAGTAGCACTACCACTATATCATCAGTAGCACTACCACTATAACACCGCCAACATCAGTACCCCTACCACTATAACACCGCTAACATCATCAGTAGCACTACCACTATAACACCGCCAACATCAGTAGCACTACCACTATAACACCTCTAACATCATCAGTAGCACTACCACTATAACACCACTAACATTATCAGTAACACTACCACTATAACACCACTAACATCATCAGTAGCGCTACCACTATAACACCACTAACATCATCAGTAGCGCTACCACTAAAACACCACTAACATCATCAGTAGCACTACCACTATAACACCACTAACATCATCAGTAGCGCTACCACTATAACACCACTAACATCATCAGTAGCACGACCACTATAACACCGACAACATCAGTAGCGCTACCACTATAACACCGCTAACATCATCAGTAGCACTACCACTATAACACCACTAACATCATCAGTAGCACTACCACTATAACACCACTAACATCATTATTAGCACTACCACTATAACACCTCTAACATCATCAGTAGCACTACCACTATATCATCAGTAGCACGACCACTATAACACCGCCAACATCAGTAGCGCTACCACTATAACACCGCTAACATCATCAGTAGCACGACCACTATAACACCGCCAACATCAGTAGCGCTACCACTATAACACCGCTAACATCATCAGTAGCACAACCACTATAACACCGCCAACATCAGTAGCGCTACCACTATAACACCGCTAACATCATCAGTAGCGCTACCACTATAACACCGCTAACATCATCAGTAACACTACCACTATAACACAGCTAACATCATCACCACTATAACACCACTAGCATCATCAGTAGCACTACCACTATAACACCACTATCATCATCAGTAGCACTACCACTATAACACCGCTAACATCATCAGAAGCACTACCACTATAACACCACTAACATCATCAGTAATACTACCACTATAACACCGCTAACATCATCAGTAGCACGACCACTATATCATCAGTAGCACCACCACTATAACACCGCTAACATCATCAGTAGCACGACCACTATAACACCGCTAACATCATCAGTAGCACGACCACTATATCATCAGTAGCACTACCACTATAACACCGCTATCATCAGTAGCACTACCACTAAATCATCAGTAGCACTACCACTAAATCATCAGTAGCACTACCACTAAATCATCAGTAGCACTACCACTAAATCATCAGTAGCACTACCACTAAATCATCAGTAACACTACCACTATAACACCGCTAACATCAGTAGCACGTCCACTATCTTCATCATTAGCACTACCACTATATCATCAGTAGCACTGCCACTATATCATCAGTAGCGCTACCACTATAACACCGCTAACATCATCAGTAACACTACCACTATATCATCAGTAGCACTACCACTATATCATCCGTAACACTACCACTATATCATCAGTAGCACTACCACTATATCATCAGTAACACTACCACTATATCATCAGTAACACTACCACTATATCATCAGTAGCACGACCACTATAACACCGCCAACATCAGCAGCGCTACCACTATAACACCGCTAACATCATCAGTAGCACTACCACTATAAACACCTCTAACATCATCAGTAACACTACCACTATAACACCACTAACATCATCAGCAGCATTACCACTATAATACCACTAACATCCATCAGCAGCATTACCACTATAACACCACTAATATCATCAGTAGCATTACCACTATAACACCACTAACATCATCAGTAGCACTACCACTATAACACCACTAACATCATCAGAAGCACTACCACTATAACACCGCTAACATCATCACCACTATAACACCACTAACATCATCAGTAGCACTACAAATATAACACAGCTAACATCATCACCACTATAACACCACTATATCATCAGTAGCACTACCACTATAACACCGCTATCATCAGTAGCACTACCACTAAATCATCAGTAGCACTACAACTAAATCATCAGTAGCACTACCACTAAATCATCAGTAGCACTAACCCCTATAACACAGCTAACATCATCACCACTATAACACCACTAACATCATCAGTAACACTACCACTATAACACCGCTAACATCAGTAGCACGTCCACTATCTTCATCATTAGCACTACCACTATATCATCAGTAGCACTGCCACTATATCATCAGTAGCGCTACCACTATAACACCGCTAACATCATCAGTAACACTACCACTATAT
Organism: Oncorhynchus clarkii lewisi; assembly: GCF_045791955.1. NCBI lineage: Eukaryota > Metazoa > Chordata > Actinopteri > Salmoniformes > Salmonidae > Oncorhynchus > Oncorhynchus clarkii. Next base: position 6,911,734 of record NC_092160.1, on the reverse strand, counting down.
CATCAGTAGCACTACCACTATATCATCCGTAACACTACCACTATATCATCAGTAACACTACCACTATATCATCAGTAGCACGACCACTATAACACCGCCAACATCAGCAGCGCTACCACTATAACACCGCTAACATCATCAGTAGCACTACCACTATAAACACCTCTAACATCATCAGTAACACTACCACTATAACACCACTAACATCATCAGTAGCACTATCACTATAAAAACCGCTAACATCATCAGTAGCACTACCACTATAACACCGCTAACATCATCAGTAGCACTACCACTATATCATCAGTAGCACTACCACTATAACACCGCCAACATCAGTACCACTACCACTATAACACCGCTAACATCATCAGTGCCACTACCACTATATCATCAGTAGCACTACCACTATAACACTGCCAACATCAGTAGCACTACCACTATAACACCACTAACATTATCAGTAACACTACCACTATAACACCACTAACATCATCAGTAGCGCTACCACTATAACACCACTAACATTATCAGTAACACTACCACTATAACACCACTAACATCATCAGTAGCACTACCACTATAACACCGCCAACATCAGTAGCACTACCACTATAACACCACTAACATTATCAGTAACACTACCACTATAACACCACTAACATCATCAGTAGCGCTACCACTATAACACCACTAACATCATCAGTAGCACTACCACTATAACACCTCTAACATCATCAGTAGCACAACCACTATAACACCGCCAACATCAGTAGCGCTACCACTATAACACCGCTAACATCATCAGTAGCACTACCACTATAACACCACTAACATCATCAGAAGTACTACCACTATAACACCACTAACATCATCAGTAGCACTACCACTATAACACTACTAACATCATTATTAGCACTACCACTATAACACCTCTAACATCCTCAGTAGCACTACCACTATAACACCGCCAACATCAGAAGCGCTACCACTATAACACCGCTAACATCATCAGTAGCACGACCACTATAACACCGCCAACATCAGTAGCGCTACCACTATAACACCGCTAACATCATCAGTAGCACGACCACTATAACACCGCCAACATCAGTAGCGCTACCACTATAACACCGCTAACATCATCAGTAGCGCTACCACTATAACACCGCTAACATCATCAGTAACACTACCACTATAACACAGCTAACATCATCACCACTATAACACCACTAGCATCATCAGTAGCACTACCACTATAACACCACTAAAATCATCAGTAATACTACCACTATAACACCGCTAACATCATCAGTAGCACGACCACTATAACACCGCTAACATGATCAGTAGCACGACCACTATAACATCAGTAGCACTACCACTATAACACCGCTATCATCAGTAGCACTACCACTAAATCATCAGTAGCACTACCACTAAATCATCAGTAGCACTACCACTAAATCATCAGTAGCACTACCACTAAATCATCAGTAACACTACCACTATAACACCGCTAACATCATCAGTAGCACTACCACTAAATCATCAGTAGCACTACCACTAAATCATCAGTAGCACTACCACTATAACACCGCTAACATCATCAGTAGCACTACCACTATAACACCTCTAACATCATCAGTAGCACGACCACTATATCATTAGTAGCACTACCACTATAACACCGCTAACATCATCAGAAGCACTACCACAATAACACCACTAACATCATCAGTAATACTACCACTATAACACCGCTAACATCATCAGTAGCACGACCACTATATCATCAGTAGCACGACCACTATAACACCGCTAACATCATCAGTAGCACGACCACTATATCATCAGTAGCACTACCACTATAACACCGCTATCATCAGTAGCACTACCACTAAATCATCAGTAGCACTACCACTAAATCATCAGTAGCACTACCACTAAATCATCAGTAACACTACCACTATATCATCAGTAGCGCTACCACTAAGGTGGCAAGGTAGCCTAGTGGTTAGAGCGTTGGACTAGTAACCGGAAGGTTGCAAGTTCAAACCCCCGAGCTGACAAGGTACAAATCTGTCGTTCTGCCCCTGAACAGGCAGTTAACCCACTGTTCCTAGGCCGTCATTGAAAATAAGAATTTGTTCTTAACTGACTTGCCTAGTTAAATAAAGGTAAAAAAAAATAAATAAAAAAACTATAACACCGCTAACATCATCAGTAGCACGACCACTATAACACCGCTAACATCAGTAGCACGTCCACTATCTTCATCATTAGCACTACCACTATATCATCAATAGCACTACCACTATATCATCAGTAGCACTACCACTATAACACCGCTAACATCAGTAGCACGTCCACTATCTTCATCATTAGCACTACCACTACATCATCAGTAGCACTGCCACTATATCATCAGTAGCGCTACCACTATAACACCGCTAACATCATCAATAACACTACCACTATAACACCGCCAACATCAGTAGCGCTACCACTATAACACCGCTAACATCATCAGTAGCACGACCACTATAACACCGCCAACATCAGTAGCGCTACCACTATAACACCGCTAACATCATCAGTAGCGCTACCACTATAACACCGCTAACATCATCAGTAGCACGACCACTATAACACCGCTAACATCAGTAGCACGTCCACTATCTTCATCATTAGCACTACCACTATATCATCAGTAGCACTACCACTATATCATCAGTAGCACTACCACTATATCATCCGTAACACTACCACTATATCATCAGTAGCACTACCACTATATCATCAGTAACACTACCACTATATCATCAGTAGCACGACCACTATTACACCGCCAACATCAGCAGCGCTACCACTATAACACCGCTAACATCATCAGTAGCACGACCACTATAACACCGCTAACATCATCAGTAACACTACCACTATAACACCACTAACATCATCAGTAGCACTACCACTATAAACACCTCTAACATCATCAGTAACACTACTAACATCATCAGTAACACTACCACTATAACACCACTAACATCATCAGTAGCACTACCACTATAAACACCTCTAACATCATCAGTAACACTACCACTATAACACCACTAACATCATCAGTAGTACTACCACTATAACACCACTAATATCATCAGTAGCATTACCACTATAACACCACTAACATCATCAGAAGCACTACCACTATAACACCGCTAACATCACCACCACTATAACACCACTAACATCATCAGTAGCACTACAAATATAACACAGCTAACATCATCACCACTATAACACCACTATATCATCAGTAGCACTACCACTATAACACCGCTATCATCAGTAGCACTACCACTAAATCATCAGTAGCACTACAACTAAATCATCAGTAGCACTACCACTAAATCATCAGTAGCACTACCACTATAACACAGCTAACATCAACACCACTAACATCATCAGTAGCACTACCACTATAAACACCTCTAACATCATCAGTAACACTACCACTATAACACCGCTAACATCAGTAGCACGTCCACTATCTTCATCATTAGCACTACCACTATATCATCAGTAGCACTGCCACTATATCATCAGTAGCGCTACCACTATAACACCGCTAACATCATCAATAACACTACCACTATATCATCAGTAGCACTACCACTATATCATCTGTAACACTACCACTATATCATCAGTAGCACTACCACTATAACACCGCTAACATCATCAGTAGCACTACCACTATAACACCGCTAACATCATCAGTAGCACTACCACTATAACACCGCTAACATCATCAGTAGCACTACCACTATATCATCAGTAGCACTACCACTATAACACCGCCAACATCAGTACCACTACCACTCTAACACCGCTAACATCATCAGTAGCACTACCACTATATCATCAGTAGCACTACCACTAAATCATCAGTAGCACTACCACTAAATCATCAGTAGCACTACCACTAAATCATCAGTAGCACTACCACTAAATCATCAGTAACACTACCACTATAACACCGCTAACATCAGTAGCACGTCCACTATCTTCATCATTAGCACTACCACTATATCATCAGTAGCACTGCCACTATATCATCAGTAGCGCTACCACTATAACACCGCTAACATCATCAGTAACACTACCACTATATCATCAGTAGCACTACCACTATATCATCCGTAACACTACCACTATATCATCAGTAGCACTACCACTATATCATCAGTAACACTACCACTATATCATCAGTAGCACGACCACTATAACACCGCCAACATCAGCAGCGCTACCACTATAACACCGCCAACATCAGCACCGCTACCACTATAACACCGCTAACATCATCAGTAGCACGACCACTATAACACCGCTAACATCATCAGTAACACTACCACTATAACACCACTAACATCATCAGTAGCACTACCACTATAAACACCTCTAACATCATCAGTAACACTACCACTATAACACCACTAACATCATCAGTAGTACTACCACTATAACACCACTAACATCATCAGCAGCATTACCACTATAATACCACTAACATCATCAGCAGCATTACCACTATAACGCCACTAATATCATCAGTAGCATTACCACTATAACACCACTAACATCATCAGTAGCACTACCACTATAACACCACTAACATCATCAGAAGCACTACCACTATAACACCGCTAACATCATCACCACTATAACACCACTAACATCATCAGTAGCACTACCACTATAACACCTCTAACATCATCAGTAGCACGACCACTATAACACCGCCAACATCAGTAGCGCTACCACTATAACACCGCTAACATCATCAGAAGCACTACCACTATAACACCACTAACATCAACAGAAGTACTACCACTATAACACCACTAACATCATCAGTAGCACTACCACTATAACACCACTAACATCATTATTAGCACTACCACTATAACACCTCTAACATCATCAGTAGCACTACCACTATATCATCAGTAGCACGACCACTATAACACCGCCAACATCAGTAGAGCTACCACTATAACACCGCTAACATCATCAGTAGCACGACCACTATAACACTGCCAACATCAGTAGCGCTACCACTATAACACCGCTAACATCATCAGTAGCACGACCACTATAACACCGCCAACATCAGGAGCGCTACCACTATAACACCGCTAACATCATCAGTAGCGCTACCACTATAACACCGCTAACATCATCAGTACCACTACCACTATAACACAGCTAACATCATCACCACTATAACACCACTAGCATCATCAGTAGCACTACCACTATAACACCGCTAACATCATCAGTAGCACTACCACTATAACACCTCTAACATCATCAGTAGCACGACCACTATAACTCCACTTTATCATTAGTAGCACTACCACTATAACACCGCTAACATCATCAGAAGCACTACCACTATAACACCACTAACATCATCAGTAATACTACCACTATAACACCGCTAACATCATCAGTAGCACGACCACTATATCATCAGTAGCACCACCACTATAACACCGCTAACATCATCAGTAGCACGACCACTATAACACCGCTAACATCATCAGTAGCACGACCACTATATCATCAGTAGCACTACCACTATAACACCGCTATCATCAGTAGCACTACCACTAAATCATCAGTAGCACTACCACTAAATCATCAGTAGCACTACCACTAAATCATCAGTAGCACTACCACTATAACACAGCTAACACCATCACCACTATAACACCACTAACATCATCAGTAGCACTACCACTATAAACACCTCTAACATCATCAGTAACACTACCACTATAACACCACTAACATCATCAGTAGTACTACCACTATAACACCACTAACATCATCAGTAGCACTACCACTATAACAACACTAACATCATTATTAGCACTACCACTATAACACCTCTAACATCATCAGTAGCACTACCACTATATCATCAGTAGCACGACCACTATAACACCGCCAACATCAGTAGCGCTACCACTATAACACCGCTAACATCATCAGTAGCACGACCACTATAACACCGCCAACATCAGTAGCGCTACCACTATAACACCGCTAACATCATCAGTAGCACGACCACTATAACACCGCCAACATCAGTAGCGCTACCACTATAACACCGCTAACATCATCAGTAGCGCTACCACTATAACACCGCTAACATCATCAGTAACACTACCACTATATCATCAGTAGCACGACCACTATAACACCGCCAACATCAGCAGCGCTACCACTATAACACCGCTAACATCATCAGTAGCACGACCACTATAACACCGCTAACATCATCAGTAACACTACCACTATAACACCACTAACATCATCAGTAGCACTACCACTATAAACACCTCTAACATCATCAGTAACACTACCACTATAACACCACTAACATCATCAGTAGTACTACCACTATAACACCACTAACATCATCAGCAGCAATACCACTATAACACCGCTAACATCATCAGTAGCACGACCACTATAACACCGCCAACATCAGTAGCACTACCACCATAACACCGCTAACATCATCAGTAGCACTACCATTATATCATCAGTAGCACAACCACTATAACACCACTAACATCATCAGTGTCACAACCACTATAACACCACTAACATCATCAGTAGCACTACCACTATAACACCTCTAACATCATCAGTAGCACGACCACTATAACACCGCCAACATCAGTAGCGCTACCACTATAACACCGCTAACATCATCAGTAGCACTACCACTATAACACCACTAACATCATCAGAAGTACTACCACTATAACACCACTAACATCATCAGTAGCACTACCACTATAACACCACTAACATCATTATTAGCACTACCACTATAACACCTCTAACATCATCAGTAGCACTACCACTATATCATCAGTAGCACGACCACTATAACACCGCCAACATCAGTAGCGCTACCACTATAACACCGCTAACATCATCAGTAGCACGACCACTATAACACCGCCAACATCAGTAGCGCTACCACTATAACACCGCTAACATCATCAGTAGCACGACCACTATAACACCGCCAACATCAGTAGCGCTACCACTATAACACCGCTAACATCATCAGTAGCGCTACCACTATAACACCGCTAACATCATCAGTAACACTACCACTATAACACAGCTAACATCATCACCACCATAACACCACTATCATCATCAGTAGCACTACCACTATAACACCACTATCATCATCAGTAGCACTAACCCTATAACACCGCTAACATCATCAGTAGCACTACCACTATAACACCTCTAACATCATCAGTAGCACGACCACTATAACTCCACTATATCATTGGTAGCACTACCACTATAACACCGCTAACATCATCAGAAGCACTACCACTATAACACCACTAACATCATCAGTAATACTACCACTATAACACCGCTAACATCATCAGTAGCACGACCACTATATCATCAGTAGCACTACCACTATAACACCGCTATCATCATTAGCACTACCACTAAATCATCAGTAGCACTACCACTAAATCATCAGTAGCACTACCACTAAATCATCAGTAGCACTACCACTATAACACAGCTAACATCAGTAGCACGTCCACTATCTTCATTATTAGCACTACCACTATATCATCAGTAGCACTGCCACTATATCATCAGTAGCGCTACCACTATAACACCGCTAACATCATCAGTAACACTACCACTATATCATCAGTAGCACTACCACTATATCATCCGTAACACTACCACTATAACACCGCTATCATCATTAGCACTACCACTAAATCATCAGTAGCACTACCACTAAATCATCAGTAGCACTACCACTAAATCATCAGTAGCACTACCACTATAACACAGCTAACATCATCACCACTATAACACCACTAACATCATCAGTAACACTACCACTATAACACCGCTAACATCAGTAGCACGTCCACTATCTTCATCATTAGCACTACCACTATATCATCAGTAGCACTGCCACTATATCATCAGTAGCACTACCACTATAACACCGCTAACATCATCAGTAACACTACCACTATATCATTAGTAGCACTACCACTATATCATCCGTAACACTACCACTATATCATCAGTAGCACTACCACTATATCATCAGTAACACTACCACTATATCATCAGTAGCACGACCACTATAACACCGCCAACATCAGCAGCGCTACCACTATAACACCGCTAACATCATCAGTAACACGACCACTATAACACCACTAACATCATCAGTAGCACTACCACTATAAACACCTCTAACATCATCAGTAACACTACCACTATAACACCACTAACATCATCAGTAGTACTACCACTATAACACCACTAACATCATCAGCAGCATTACCACTATAATACCACTAACATCATCAGCAGCATTACCACTATAACACCACTAATATCATCAGTAGCAACACCACTAACATCATCAGTAGCACTACCACTATAACACCACTAACATCATCAGAAGCACTACCACTATAACACCGCTAACATCATCACCACTATAACACCACTAACATCATCAGTAGCACTACAAATATAAAACAGCTAACATCATCACCACTATAACACCACTATAACATCAGTAGCACTACCACTATAACACCGCTATCATCAGTAGCACTACCACTAAATCATCAGTAGCACTACCACTAAATCATCAGTAGCACTACCACTATAACACAGCTAACATCATCAGTAGCACTACCACTATATCATCAGTAGCACTACCACTATATCATCCGTAACACTACCACTATATCATCAGTACCACAACCACTATATCATCAGTAGCACGACCACTATAACACCGCCAACATCAGCAGCGCTACTACAATAACACCGCTAACATCATCAGTAGCACTACCACTATAAACACCTCTAACATCATCAGTAACACTACCACTATAACACCACTAACATCATCAGTAGCACTATCACTATAAACACCGCTAACATCATCAGTAGCACTACCACTATAACACCGCTAACATCATCAGTAGCACTACCACTATATCATCAGTAGCACTACCACTATAACACCGCCAACATCAGTACCACTACCACTATAACACCGCTAACATCATCAGTAGCACTACCACTATAACACCGCCAACATCAGTAGCACTACCACTATAACACCTCTAACATTATCAGTAGCACTACCACTATAACACCACTAACATTATCAGTAACACTACCACTATAACACCACTAACATCATCAGTAGCGCTACCACTATAACACCACTAACATCATCAGTAGCGCTACCACTATAACACCACTAACATCATCAGTAGCACTACCACTATAACACCACTAACATCATCAGTAGCACGACCACTATAACACCACTAACATCATCAGTAGCACTACCACTATAACACCTCTAACATCATCAGTAGCACGACCACTATAACACCGACAACATCAGTAGCGCTACCACTATAACACCGCTAACATCATCAGTAGCACTACCACTATAACACCACTAACATCATCAGTAGCACTACCACTATAACACCACTAACATCATTATTAGCACTACCACTATAACACCTCTAACATCATCAGTAGCACTACCACTATATCATCAGTAGCACGACCACTATAACACCGCCAACATCAGTAGCGCTACCACTATAACACCGCTAACATCATCAGTAGCACGACCACTATAACACCGCCAACATCAGTAGCGCTACCACTATAACACCGCTAACATCATCAGTAGCACAACCACTATAACACCGCCAACATCAGTAGCGCTACCACTATAACACCGCTAACATCATCAGTAGCGCTACCACTATAACACCGCTAACATCATCAGTAACACTACCACTATAACACAGCTAACATCATCACCACTATAACACCACTAGCATCATCAGTAGCACTACCACTATAACACCGCTAACATCATCAGTAGCACTACCACTATAACACCTCTAACATCATCAGTAGCACGACCACTATAACTCCACTTTATCATTAGTAGCACTACCACTATAACACCGCTAACATCATCAGAAGCACTACCACTATAACACCACTAACATCATCAGTAATACTACCACTATAACACCGCTAACATCATCAGTAGCACGACCACTATATCATCAGTAGCACCACCACTATAACACCGCTAACATCATCAGTAGCACGACCACTATAACACCGCTAACATCATCAGTAGCACGACCACTATATCATCAGTAGCACTACCACTATAACACCGCTATCATCAGTAGCACTACCACTAAATCATCAGTAGCACTACCACTAAATCATCAGTAGCACTACCACTAAATCATCAGTAGCACTACCACTATAACACAGCTAACACCATCACCACTAAAACACCACTAACATCATCAGTAGTACTACCACTATAACACCACTAACATCATCAGTAGCACTACCACTATAACAACACTAACATCATTATTAGCACTACCACTATAACACCTCTAACATCATCAGTAGCACTACCACTATATCATCAGTAGCACGACCACTATAACACCGCCAACATCAGTAGCGCTACCACTATAACACTGCTAACATCATCAGTAGCACGACCACTATAACACCGCCAACATCAGTAGCGCTACCACTATAACACCGCTAACATCATCAGTAGCACGACCACTATAACACCGCCAACATCAGTAGCGCTACCACTATAACACCGCTAACATCATCAGTAGCGCTACCACTATAACACCGCTAACATCATCAGTAACACTACCACTATATCATCAGTAGCACGACCACTATAACACCGCCAACATCAGCAGCGCTACCACTATAACACCGCTAACATCATCAGTAGCACGACCACTATAACACCGCTAACATCATCAGTAACACTACCACTATAACACCACTAACATCATCAGTAGCACTACCACTATAAACACCTCTAACATCATCAGTAACACTACCACTATAACACCACTAACATCATCAGTAGTACTACCACTATAACACCACTAACATCATCAGCAGCAATACCACTATAACACCGCTAACATCATCAGTAGCACGACCACTATAACACCGCCAACATCAGTAGCACTACCACCATAACACCGCTAACATCATCAGTAGCACTACCATTATATCATCAGTAGCACAACCACTATAACACCACTAACATCATCAGTGTCACAACCACTATAACACCACTAACATCATCAGTAGCACTACCACTATAACACCTCTAACATCATCAGTAGCACGACCACTATAACACCGCCAACATCAGTAGCGCTACCACTATAACACCGCTAACATCATCAGTAGCACTACCACTATAACACCACTAACATCATCAGAAGTACTACCACTATAACACCACTAACATCATCAGTAGCACTACCACTATAACACCACTAACATCATTATTAGCACTACCACTATAACACCTCTAACATCATCAGTAGCACTACCACTATATCATCAGTAGCACGACCACTATAACACCGCCAACATCAGTAGCGCTACCACTATAACACCGCTAACATCATCAGTAGCACGACCACTATAACACCGCCAACATCAGTAGCGCTACCACTATAACACCGCTAACATCATCAGTAGCACGACCACTATAACACCGCCAACATCAGTAGCGCTACCACTATAACACCGCTAACATCATCAGTAGCGCTACCACTATAACACCGCTAACATCATCAGTAACACTACCACTATAACACAGCTAACATCATCACCACCATAACACCACTATCATCATCAGTAGCACTACCACTATAACACCACTATCATCATCAGTAGCACTAACCCTATAACACCGCTAACATCATCAGTAGCACTACCACTATAACACCTCTAACATCATCAGTAGCACGACCACTATAACTCCACTATATCATTGGTAGCACTACCACTATAACACCGCTAACATCATCAGAAGCACTACCACTATAACACCACTAACATCATCAGTAATACTACCACTATAACACCGCTAACATCATCAGTAGCACGACCACTATATCATCAGTAGCACGACCACTATAACACCGCCAACATCAGCAGCGCTACCACTATAACACTGCTAACATCATCAGTAGCACGACCACTATAACACCGCTAACATCATCAGTAACACTACCACTATAACACCACTAACATCATCAGTAGCACTACCACTATAAACACCTCTAACATCATCAGTAACACTACCACTATAACACCACTAACATCATCAGTAGTACTACCACTATAACACCACTAACATCATCAGCAGCAATACCACTATAACACCGCTAACATCATCAGTAGCACGACCACTATAACACCGCCAACATCAGTAGCACTACCACCATAACACCGCTAACATCATCAGTAGCACTACCATTATATCATCAGTAGCACATCCACTATAACACCACTAACATCATCAGTGTCACAACCACTATAACACCACTAACATCATCAGTAACACGACCACTATAACACCGCCAACATCAGTAGCGCTGCCACTATAACACCGCTAACATCATCAGTAGCACTACCACTATAACACCACTAACATCATCAGAAGTACTACCACTATAACACCACTAACATCATCAGTAGCACTACCACTATAACACCACTAACATCATTATTAGCACTACCACTATAACACCTCTAACATCATCAGTAGCACTACCACTATATCATCAGTAGCACGACCACTATAACACCGCCAACATCAGTAGCGCTACCACTATAACACCGCTAACATCATCAGTAGCACGACCACTATAACACCGCCAACATCAGTAGCGCTACCACTATAACACCGCTAACATCATCAGTAGCGCTACCACTATAACACCGCTAACATCATCAGTAACACTACCACTATAACACAGCTAACATCATCAACACTATAACACCACTATCATCATCAGTAGCACTACCACTATAACACCACTATCATCATCAGTAGCACTAACCCTATAACACCGCTAACATCATCAGTAGCACTACCACTATAACACCTCTAACATCATCAGTAGCACGACCACTATAACTCCACTATATCATTGGTAGCACTACCACTATAACACCGCTAACATCATCAGAAGCACTACCACTATAACACCACTAACATCATCAGTAATACTACCACTATAACACCGCTAACATCATCAGTAGCACGACCACTATATCATCAGTAGCACTACCACTATAACACCGCTATCATCATTAGCACTACCACTAAATCATCAGTAGCACTACCACTAAATCATCAGTAGCACTACCACTAAATCATCAGTAGCACTACCACTATAACACAGCTAACATCAGTAGCACGTCCACTATCTTCATTATTAGCACTACCACTATATCATCAGTAGCACTGCCACTATATCATCAGTAGCGCTACCACTATAACACCGCTAACATCATCAGTAACACTACCACTATATCATCAGTAGCACTACCACTATATCATCCGTAACACTACCACTATAACACCGCTATCATCATTAGCACTACCACTAAATCATCAGTAGCACTACCACTAAATCATCAGTAGCACTACCACTAAATCATCAGTAGCACTACCACTATAACACAGCTAACATCATCACCACTATAACACCACTAACATCATCAGTAACACTACCACTATAACACCGCTAACATCAGTAGCACGTCCACTATCTTCATCATTAGCACTACCACTATATCATCAGTAGCACTGCCACTATATCATCAGTAGCGCTACCACTATAACACCGCTAACATCATCAGTAACACTACCACTATATCATTAGTAGCACTACCACTATATCATCCGTAACACTACCACTATATCATCAGTAGCACTACCACTATATCATCAGTAACACTACCACTATATCATCAGTAGCACGACCACTATAACACCGCCAACATCAGCAGCGCTACCACTATAACACCGCTAACATCATCAGTAACACGACCACTATAACACCACTAACATCATCAGTAGCACTACCACTATAAACACCTCTAACATCATCAGTAACACTACCACTATAACACCACTAACATCATCAGTAGTACTACCACTATAACACCACTAACATCATCAGCAGCATTACCACTATAATACCACTAACATCATCAGCAGCATTACCACTATAACACCACTAATATCATCAGTAGCAACACCACTAACATCATCAGTAGCACTACCACTATAACACCACTAACATCATCAGAAGCACTACCACTATAACACCGCTAACATCATCAGTAGCACGACCACTATAACACCGCCAACATCAGTAGCGCTACCACTATAACACCGCTAACATCATCAGTAGCGCTACCACTATAACACCGCTAACATCATCAGTAACACTACCACTATAACACAGCTAACATCATCAACACTATAACACCACTATCATCATCAGTAGCACTACCACTATAACACCACTATCATCATCAGTAGCACTAACCCTATAACACCGCTAACATCATCAGTAGCACTACCACTATAACACCTCTAACATCATCAGTAGCACGACCACTATAACTCCACTATATCATTGGTAGCACTACCACTATAACACCGCTAACATCATCAGAAGCACTACCACTATAACACCACTAACATCATCAGTAATACTACCACTATAACACCGCTAACATCATCAGTAGCACGACCACTATATCATCAGTAGCACTACCACTATAACACCGCTATCATCATTAGCACTACCACTAAATCATCAGTAGCACTACCACTAAATCATCAGTAGCACTACCACTAAATCATCAGTAGCACTACCACTATAACACAGCTAACATCAGTAGCACGTCCACTATCTTCATTATTAGCACTACCACTATATCATCAGTAGCACTGCCACTATATCATCAGTAGCGCTACCACTATAACACCGCTAACATCATCAGTAACACTACCACTATATCATCAGTAGCACTACCACTATATCATCCGTAACACTACCACTATAACACCGCTATCATCATTAGCACTACCACTAAATCATCAGTAGCACTACCACTAAATCATCAGTAGCACTACCACTAAATCATCAGTAGCACTACCACTATAACACAGCTAACATCATCACCACTATAACACCACTAACATCATCAGTAACACTACCACTATAACACCGCTAACATCAGTAGCACGTCCACTATCTTCATCATTAGCACTACCACTATATCATCAGTAGCACTGCCACTATATCATCAGTAGCGCTACCACTATAACACCGCTAACATCATCAGTAACACTACCACTATATCATTAGTAGCACTACCACTATATCATCCGTAACACTACCACTATATCATCAGTAGCACTACCACTATATCATCAGTAACACTACCACTATATCATCAGTAGCACGACCACTATAACACCGCCAACATCAGCAGCGCTACCACTATAACACCGCTAACATCATCAGTAACACGACCACTATAACACCACTAACATCATCAGTAGCACTACCACTATAAACACCTCTAACATCATCAGTAACACTACCACTATAACACCACTAACATCATCAGTAGTACTACCACTATAACACCACTAACATCATCAGCAGCATTACCACTATAATACCACTAACATCATCAGCAGCATTACCACTATAACACCACTAATATCATCAGTAGCAACACCACTAACATCATCAGTAGCACTACCACTATAACACCACTAACATCATCAGAAGCACTACCACTATAACACCGCTAACATCATCACCACTTTAACACCACTAACATCATCAGTAGCACTACAAATATAACACAGCTAACATCATCACCACTATAACACCACTATAACATCAGTAGCACTACCACTATAACACCGCTATCATCAGTAGCACTACCACTATATCATCCGTAACACTACCACTATATCATCAGTAACACTACCACTATATCATCAGTAGCACGACCACTATAACACCGCCAACATCAGCAGCGCTACCACAATAACACCGCTAACATCATCAGTAGCACTACCACTATAAACACCTCTAACATCATCAGTAACACTACCACTATAACACCACTAACATCATCAGTAGCACTATCACTATAAACACAGCTAACATCATCAGTACCCCTACCACTATAACACCGCTAACATCATCAGTAGCACTACCACTATAACACCGCCAACATCAGTAGCACTACCACTATAACACCTCTAACATCATCAGTAGCACTACCACTATAACACCACTAACATTATCAGTAACACTACCACTATAACACCACTAACATCATCAGTAGCGCTACCACTATAACACCACTAACATCATCAGTAGCGCTACCACTAAAACACCACTAACATCATCAGTAGCACTACCACTATAACACCACTAACATCATCAGTAGCGCTACCACTATAACACCACTAACATCATCAGTAGCACGACCACTATAACACCGACAACATCAGTAGCGCTACCACTATAACACCGCTAACATCATCAGTAGCACTACCACTATAACACCACTAACATCATCAGTAGCACTACCACTATAACACCACTAACATCATTATTAGCACTACCACTATAACACCTCTAACATCATCAGTAGCACTACCACTATATCATCAGTAGCACGACCACTATAACACCGCCAACATCAGTAGCGCTACCACTATAACACCGCTAACATCATCAGTAGCACGACCACTATAACACCGCTAACATCAGTAGCGCTACCACTATAACACCGCTAACATCATCAGTAGCACAACCACTATAACACCGCCAACATCAGTAGCGCTACCACTATAACACCGCTAACATCATCAGTAGCGCTACCACTATAACACCGCTAACATCATCAGTAACACTACCACTATAACACAGCTAACATCATCACCACTATAACACCACTAGCATCATCAGTAGCACTACCACTATAACACCACTATCATCATCAGTAGCACTACCACTATAACACCGCTAACATCATCAGAAGCACTACCACTATAACACCACTAACATCATCAGTAATACTACCACTATAACACCGCTAACATCATCAGTAGCACGACCACTATATCATCAGTAGCACCACCACTATAACACCGCTAACATCATCAGTAGCACGACCACTATAACACCGCTAACATCATCAGTAGCACGACCACTATAACACCGCTATCATCAGTAGCACTACCACTAAATCATCAGTAGCACTACCACTAAATCATCAGTAGCACTACCACTAAATCATCAGTAGCACTACCACTAAATCATCAGTAGCACTACCACTAAATCATCAGTAACACTACCACTATAACACCGCTAACATCAGTAGCACGTCCACTATCTTCATCATTAGCACTACCACTATATCATCAGTAGCACTGCCACTATATCATCAGTAGCGCTACCACTATAACACCGCTAACATCATCAGTAACACTACCACTATATCATCAGTAGCACTACCACTATATCATCCGTAACACTACCACTATATCATCAGTAGCACTACCACTATATCATCAGTAACACTACCACTATATCATCAGTAACACTACCACTATATCATCAGTAGCACGACCACTATAACACCGCCAACATCAGCAGCGCTACCACTATAACACCGCTAACATCATCAGTAGGACTACCACTATAAACACCTCTAACATCATCAGTAACACTACCACTATAACACCACTAACATCATCAGCAGCATTACCACTATAATACCACTAACATCCATCAGCAGCATTACCACTATAACACCACTAATATCATCAGTAGCATTACCACTATAACACCACTAACATCATCAGTAGCACTACCACTATAACACCACTAACATCATCAGAAGCACTACCACTATAACACCGCTAACATCATCACCACTATAACACCACTAACATCATCAGTAGCACTACAAATATAACACAGCTAACATCATCACCACTATAACACCACTATATCATCAGTAGCACTACCACTATAACACCGCTATCATCAGTAGCACTACCACTAAATCATCAGTAGCACTACAACTAAATCATCAGTAGCACTACCACTAAATCATCAGTAGCACTAACCCCTATAACACAGCTAACATCATCACCACTATAACACCACTAACATCATCAGTAACACTACCACTATAACACCGCTAACATCAGTAGCACGTCCACTATCTTCATCATTAGCACTACCACTATATCATCAGTAGCACTGCCACTATATCATCAGTAGCGCTACCACTATAACACCGCTAACATCATCAGTAACACTACCACTATATCATCAGTAGCACTACCACTATATCATCCGTAACACTACCACTATATCATCAGTAACACTACCACTATATCATCAGTAGCACGACCACTATAACACCGCCAACATCAGCAGCGCTACCACTATAACACCGCTAACATCATCAGTAGCACTACCACTATAAACACCTCTAACATCATCAGTAACACTACCACTATAACACCACTAACATCATCAGTAGCACTATCACTATAAAAACCGCTAACATCATCAGTAGCACTACCACTATAACACCGCTAACATCATCAGTAGCACTACCACTATATCATCAGTAGCACTACCACTATAACACCGCCAACATCAGTACCACTACCACTATAACACCGCTAACATCATCAGTAGCACTACCACTATATCATCAGTAGCACTACCACTATAACACTGCCAACATCAGTAGCACTACCACTATAACACCACTAACATTATCAGTAACACTACCACTATAACACCACTAACATCATCAGTAGCGCTACCACTATAACACCACTAACATTATCAGTAACACTACCACTATAACACCACTAACATCATCAGTAGCACTACCACTATAACACCGCCAACATCAGTAGCACTACCACTATAACACCACTAACATTATCAGTAACACTACCACTATAACACCACTAACATCATCAGTAGCGCTACCACTATAACACCACTAACATCATCAGTAGCACTACCACTATAACACCTCTAACATCATCAGTAGCACAACCACTATAACACCGCCAACATCAGTAGCGCTACCACTATAACACCGCTAACATCATCAGTAGCACTACCACTATAACACCACTAACATCATCAGAAGTACTACCACTATAACACCACTAACATCATCAGTAGCACTACCACTATAACACTACTAACATCATTATTAGCACTACCACTATAACACCTCTAACATCCTCAGTAGCACTACCACTATAACACCGCCAACATCAGAAGCGCTACCACTATAACACCGCTAACATCATCAGTAGCACGACCACTATAACACCGCCAACATCAGTAGCGCTACCACTATAACACCGCTAACATCATCAGTAGCACGACCACTATAACACCGCCAACATCAGTAGCGCTACCACTATAACACCGCTAACATCATCAGTAGCGCTACCACTATAACACCGCTAACATCATCAGTAACACTACCACTATAACACAGCTAACATCATCACCACTATAACACCACTAGCATCATCAGTAGCACTACCACTATAACACCACTAAAATCATCAGTAATACTACCACTATAACACCGCTAACATCATCAGTAGCACGACCACTATAACACCGCTAACATGATCAGTAGCACGACCACTATAACATCAGTAGCACTACCACTATAACACCGCTATCATCAGTAGCACTACCACTAAATCATCAGTAGCACTACCACTAAATCATCAGTAGCACTACCACTAAATCATCAGTAGCACTACCACTAAATCATCAGTAACACTACCACTATAACACCGCTAACATCATCAGTAGCACTACCACTAAATCATCAGTAGCACTACCACTAAATCATCAGTAGCACTACCACTATAACACCGCTAACATCATCAGTAGCACTACCACTATAACACCTCTAACATCATCAGTAGCACGACCACTATATCATTAGTAGCACTACCACTATAACACCGCTAACATCATCAGAAGCACTACCACAATAACACCACTAACATCATCAGTAATACTACCACTATAACACCGCTAACATCATCAGTAGCACGACCACTATATCATCAGTAGCACGACCACTATAACACCGCTAACATCATCAGTAGCACGACCACTATATCCTCAGTAGCACTACCACTATAACACCGCTATCATCAGTAGCACTACCACTAAATCATCAGTAGCACTACCACTAAATCATCAGTAGCACTACCACTAAATCATCAGTAACACTACCACTATATCATCAGTAGCGCTACCACTAAGGTGGCAAGGTAGCCTAGTGGTTAGAGCGTTGGACTAGTAACCGGAAGGTTGCAAGTTCAAACCCCCGAGCTGACAAGGTACAAATCTGTCGTTCTGCCCCTGAACAGGCAGTTAACCCACTGTTCCTAGGCCGTCATTGAAAATAAGAATTTGTTCTTAACTGACTTGCCTAGTTAAATAAAGGTAAAAAAAAATAAATAAAAAAACTATAACACCGCTAACATCATCAGTAGCACGACCACTATAACACCGCTAACATCAGTAGCACGTCCACTATCTTCATCATTAGCACTACCACTATATCATCAGTAGCACTACCACTATATCATCAGTAGCACTACCACTATAACACCGCTAACATCAGTAGCACGTCCACTATCTTCATCATTAGCACTACCACTACATCATCAGTAGCACTGCCACTATATCATCAGTAGCGCTACCACTATAACACCGCTAACATCATCAGTAGCACGACCACTATAACACCGCTAACATCAGTAGCACGTCCACTATCTTCATCATTAGCACTACCACTATATCATCAGTAGCACTACCACTATATCATCAGTAGCACTACCACTATATCATCCGTAACACTACCACTATATCATCAGTAGCACTACCACTATATCATCAGTAACACTACCACTATATCATCAGTAGCACGACCACTATTACACCGCCAACATCAGCAGCGCTACCACTATAACACCGCTAACATCATCAGTAGCACGACCACTATAACACCGCTAACATCATCAGTAACACTACCACTATAACACCACTAACATCATCAGTAGCACTACCACTATAAACACCTCTAACATCATCAGTAACACTACTAACATCATCAGTAACACTACCACTATAACACCACTAACATCATCAGTAGCACTACCACTATAAACACCTCTAACATCATCAGTAACACTACCACTATAACACCACTAACATCATCAGTAGTACTACCACTATAACACCACTAACATCATCAGCAGCATTACCACTATAACACCACTAATATCATCAGTAGCATTACCACTATAACACCACTAACATCATCAGAAGCACTACCACTATAACACCGCTAACATCACCACCACTATAACACCACTAACATCATCAGTAGCACTACAAATATAACACAGCTAACATCATCACCACTATAACACCACTATATCATCAGTAGCACTACCACTATAACACCGCTATCATCAGTAGCACTACCACTAAATCATCAGTAGCACTACAACTAAATCATCAGTAGCACTACCACTAAATCATCAGTAGCACTACCACTATAACACAGCTAACATCAACACCACTAACATCATCAGTAGCACTACCACTATAAACACCTCTAACATCATCAGTAACACTACCACTATAACACCGCTAACATCAGTAGCACGTCCACTATCTTCATCATTAGCACTACCACTATATCATCAGTAGCACTGCCACTATATCATCAGTAGCGCTACCACTATAACACCGCTAACATCATCAATAACACTACCACTATATCATCAGTAGCACTACCACTATATCATCTGTAACACTACCACTATATCATCAGTAGCACTACCACTATAACACCGCTAACATCATCAGTAGCACTACCACTATAACACCGCTAACATCATCAGTAGCACTACCACTATAACACCGCTAACATCATCAGTAGCACTACCACTATATCATCAGTAGCACTACCACTATAACACCGCCAACATCAGTACCACTACCACTCTAACACCGCTAACATCATCAGTAGCACTACCACTATATCATCAGTAGCACTACCACTATAACACCGCCAACATCAGTAGCACTACCACTATAACACCTCTAACATCATCAGTAGCACTACCACTATAACACCGCCAACATCAGTAGCACTACCACTATAACACCACTAACATTATCAGTAACACTACCACTATAACACCACTAACATCATCAGTAGCGCTACCACTATAACACCACTAACATCATCAGTAGCGCTACCACTATAACACTGCTAACATCATCAGTAGCACTACCACTATAACACCGCTAACATCATCAGAAGTACTACCACTATAACACCACTAACATCATCAGTAACACTACCACTATAACACCACTAACATCATCAGTAGCGCTACCACTATAACACCACTAACATCATCAGTAGCGCTACCACTATAACACCACTAACATCATCAGTAGCACTACCACTATAACACCACTAACATCATCAATAGCACTACCACTATAACAGCATCAATAGCACTACCATTAACACCACTAACATCATCAGTAGTACTACCACTATAACACCACTAACATCATCAGCAGCATTACCACTATAATACCACTAACATCATCAGCAGCATTACCACTATAACACCACTAATATCATCAGTAGCATTACCACTATAACACCACTATATCATCAGTAGTTCTACTACTATAACATCATCAATAGTACTACGGATAGCTCTATCACTTATAACATCTAACGCTTATGCTACTACTTCTACTACCATCACCACTGTTAATCCCCCATATCCTTGACCCTTGGTATAATGAGTGTGTGGGATTTACTGCATTGTGTGTGAGTTACAGCGCTGAATGTGCCTGTGTGACCTTTGGGTCTTATTGCTATTCTAATGGCATCCTTCCTCAGCTCAGCCTGCTGTAGAGAAAGAGAGAGCTCTTTCCCCTGCTAATAGCAGAAATAAACACTGACATCTCTGTGCACAGAACTGATCCTGTGGGATGAGCTGTGGCATTAGGATTAGGATGAATGTTCAAATCTAAATGTGTTTCTACATTTGAGAAGTGAAACAGATTTAGTTGGAGGGATGGTGGAGTGTTGAGGTTGGGGTATTCCAATCTAAATGTGTTTCTACATTTGAGAAGTAAAACAGATTTAGTTGGAGGGATGGTGGAGTGGTGAGAATTGGCTATTCTAATCTAAATGTGTTTCTACATTTGAGAAGTGAAACAGATTTAGTTGGAGGGATGGTGGAGTGGTGAGGTTCGGGTATTCCAATCTAAATGTGTTTCTACATTTGAGAAGTGAAACAGATTTAGTTGGAGGGATGGTGGAGTGGTGAGGTTGGGGTATTCCAATCTAAATGTGTTTATACATTTGAGAAGTGAAACAGATTTAGTTGAAGGGATGGTAGAGTGTTGAGGTTGGGGTATTCCAATCTAAAGCAGCAGAGGAGTCAGACAAAAGCAGTGGGATGTGGATTTGATCCTCATACAGATCTACTCATGAAAATAACTTCCTAGCTTTTAGGTTCATGCATTGTCACCCCATATCTTTTTTCATCAATATATATATTTTTTATTCAGATTTTTCAGGGGGTGCTGGAGCAGCCTCAGGACCCCTACTTCCACGGCTATGGATCACATGTTTTATGAAAGCAGGGGTGTAAAGTACTTAAAAGTATTTCCCCTTAAGTACTACTTAAGTAGTTGTTTTGGGGTATCTGTACTTTCCTTCACTCTTTCACTTTTAATTCACTACATTCCTAAAGAAAATATACTTTTTACGCCATACATTTCCCCTGACACCCAAAAGTACATTATGAATGCTTAGCAGGACAGGAAAATGGTCCAATTCGCACACTTATCAAGAGAACATCCCTGGTCATACTTACTGCCTCTGATCTGGCAGATTCACTAAACACAAATGCTTCATTTGTAAATGTTGTGCTTCTGGCCATCTGTAGAAAAAAAAAATGTTGTTTGGGTTGCTTAATTTAAGCAATTTGAAATGATTACAACTTTCACGTTTGATACTTATTAAAACCAAACACTTTTACTCAAGTAGTATTTTACTGGATCACTTTCACTTGAGTAATTTTCTATTGAGCTCTCTTTTACTCACGTATGACAATTGGGTACTTTTCCCATCACTGTATAAAAGGATATCATGCTGGTCTACATTCTACGCCCTCAGATCTAACATACTGCACAAACATTAAAAGTGCATTTTCAGAGTGCATGGATGGTATTCGCTCAAATTCAAAGCGAATGTGAATTAAATGTTCTTTGTTCCCGCACGCTCCCCGTTGAGAAAATCACGGGCTGAAAGCACTAGCGTATAATTGGGCAGCTTTTCTCCGCAGTGCAGCGCTATCAATCCCCTCGACGCAGCGTCTTTAGAAATGGACACGTCACATCATGTTAATGCATGACGAACATGTCCTCAATATATACACACACAACAACAACCCGCGGATTCCTCTTTCTTTGTATTTCTATGACAGGAAACATGCTCCACATGTGAGACGAGAGAGAGATTGTAGTTGATCTAGCCTGAGTCAGCAACGGCACCCTATTAGTGCAGTACATAGGAAATAAATTGCCAAGCAAGCCTACTTTCTTGACGTCTCTGCTGCTTATGTAAGGTGGGATATGAGGAGGAAACAGAGGGAACCTAGACTGCATTGGAGATGTCACTCAGTTTGGTGGTGGCAGAGCGAATCGGTTGACATTTGGTGGCCAGTACTAATTGTGCCTAAATTGTAGGTCTTGTAGAACCTTTTGTACAAGGAGCTGGATAATTTGATCAGAGAATACATGATGCACTGAGGCAGGAAGGGAGAGAGACACAGAACGGGTCTCTGTGCACAAACACTTTCGGACACTGCCCTCCATTCCAGGCAGGTCAGCCAAGATATTATTTTTCATCAGTCAGCACTACCCCCTTTGTCTCGCTTTCTCTGGAACGGCATCCTGCTGTAGTGGGTATTTGGAATAAGATAATGCCAAAAACAGACCCCCTTTCTTCCAGGGAGAGGAAAAAGTACAAACAAGCCCTTCTAAACAAACTCAAAGCTTCTCTCAGAATTTCAGCGAGAGAGAACTTTTGTTGGGTTTATTTGGATTTTGATTTGTAATGTTTATTTCACTTTTTGTTGATTATCCATTTCACTTGCTTTGGCTATGCAAACATGTTTCCCATGCCAATAAAGCCCTTGAATTGAACTGAACTGAGAGCGAGAGTCTGTGAGAGGTTGTTCTGAGTGGGACCTCCAAGAGAAAGAGTTATGCTGATTTCAAACTGAGCCCTGCATGCAATCTTGCTGCTCCTTAGCAGCTACAGAAAAGAAAGAGAGGGACGGAGAGAGAGATGTGGAAGGAGAAAAAGGTAAAGAAGGGGATAATGACAGGAAGAGAGGATGGATATAGGTTACAGGATAAAAATAGAGGTAGAGAGAGGAGGGAGAAAGGTGTGTTTATCCCGTTCTCCTCCTGTAGTGAGATCACATCGCCTCCATCCATTCTCCCTCCTGGGGGGTGGATATTCTCCAGTTCGTCCAGTCTGCTACCTGGAGACGGACCGACAGAACCCCCAGCCAGCCAATCACAGGCCCTGAGAACCAAGCCTCTGCGTTCTGATTGGTCCTGGGCTCAGTACAGTATCAATGCGGATGGCAATGCATCGTCAAGCCCTGGTGGACCGATCATACGCCCCCCTCTGCTTTGTCCCCAACTTCCCTTCTGTTTCTGTGCTGCAATACCCGCCCACACTCAACACCACACACAAAGAGACCCACAGACACACACCCTCCTCAAAACATCTTAGTGAGGAAGGGAAGGAGATCTTGTACTAAAGGCCAAGAAAGCCACATAAAGATACTGCAGGAGACTCCTAGCTTCTAGTAATGAGACAGTCTGGAGGAATTGAGTTCATAGCTGAAAGATTGAGACTCAAAATGGCACAGATACAATTTCATGTGGGATGAGGATGTGGTATGGAGGTAGGCACCAGGGACAGGAAAAATAAGATACATTCTTAGGAACCAGAACACACACACTTAAAACATATAAACACACACTTAAAACATATAAACACAACTTTGTCAATGGCAAACAATGAGAGGCGTTGCTGTCTATTGGTGGGTACAATGTTCAAATGCCCATACAAGATTACATTCAAATGCCCATACAAGATTACATTCAAATGCCCATACACGATTACATTCAAATGCCCATACAAGATTACATTCAAATGCCCATACAAGATTACATTCAAATACCCATACAAGATTACATTCAAATACCCATACAAGATTACATTCAAATGCCCATACAAGATTACATTCAAATGCCCATACAAGATTACATTCAAATGCCCATACAAGATTACATTCAAATACCCATACAAGATTACATTCAAATACTCATACAAGATTACATTCAAATGGTAATGACGCAACATGCAAACAGTCACAAAGCCAACGGGAGTTGTTCACCTTTAGACACACTGTAGACATTCACACACACCCAATAAAATAACACACATCACACATTCAGAGATTCCCTTGAGAACAAACATTCAGACACTCTCCATCTCTTTAATCTCTCCTTTGTCAGATGGCTAATCACTTCATCATAGGCAGCTCTTGCTCTTTTTCACTCTCTTTCTCTTTACCCTCCATCGTCTTCTCTCGGACACACACAGTTCTTTCTATAGACAAATATCATAGCTGACACACACACACTCCTCACATCAACCACACTGATTCATGTTGGTATACTCAGAGAAAACGAAGACCTCAGCAGAAGTGGGAGGATGAGGTGAGTGTGAGAGGGTTGGAGAGAGAGAGAGGGAGACAGATGGTAAAGGAATGCAGGGGGCTGCTGTATGAGGTCAGAGGTCAAGGTGGGAGTGGAGGGAGGATGGGGTCGGTCTTTGAGGAGGAAGATGGGGGGGGGATTTACCTCCGCAGTCTATCAGAATAACTACGGCTCCATACAGAGACTGGGACAAGACAGATCTAGATGAAAGGTAATCTAATCTGTAGTCTGGACATTCCCTCCTGACCCACACGCCAATCCCCCAACCTCACTGAACAACTACAGACTACTCCCAGCGCGCACATACATTTAGCGTCGCCACATTGTCCACGTCATTCCCAGAGCAAAACACACCAACAAAAAAACACTTAACCAAATGTATAAAGACAGACCGGAGAGACGACAGTTAGGCCTCATGTGGGTTGTGTCTGATTCAGATCAGATGCCGAGAGAATTACTGGACTGTTATTCCTGTCTTCAAAAGGAGAGAGGGGAAGAATGACATGCCACGGCTGAGCGCAGAGATATACAGGAAGCACAAACACACAGAGACTCGTTTACTGTTTGTCCAAAAGCACTAATCTAGTTTAATATGGCCGGCACATGTCTTTGGTCTCAACAGAGCTATAAAGGATGAAAGGGAGAGAGGGAGGTCTTGGTTAAATCAACACCCGTCTTAATGAGGGGAAAGGTGGAGGAGAGAACACTATATTATCTTCCCGGCCTTACTGAAGACAAAATGTGTCAGAGAGAACATCCTCCCCCACTCGGTCTTCCAAGTCTTCTGGGGAATGTGAAAGTCTCATCGTCAGCCACTCTTGGAGGACAGTGGAAGTTGAATGAAATAATGTTTTCCCCTCAACAGCCATTGATTGACCTGGTTATTGATTACTGTCTTATTTCACTGTAGAGCCTCCAGCCCTGCTCAATATGCCTTAACCAACCATGTTGTTCCACCTCCTACATATGCGATGACATCATCTGGTTTAAACGTCTCTAGAGACTACATCTCTCTCATCATTACTCAATGCCTAGGTTTACCTCCAATGTACTCACATCCTACTTTACCTTTGTCTGTACACCATGCCTTGAATCTATTATATCGTGCCCAGAAACCTGCTCCCTTTACTCTCTGTTCCAAACGTGCTAGACGGCCAGTTCGTATAGCATTTAGCCATACCCTTATCCTACTTCTCCTCTGTTCCTCTGGTGATGTAGAGGTTAATCCTGGTCCTGCAGTGCCTAGCTCCACTCCCATTCCCCAGGTGCTCTCATTTGTTGACTTCTGTAACCGTAAAAGCCTTGGTTTCATTAACATTAGAAGCCTACTCCCTAAGTTAGTTTTACTCACTGCTTTAGCACACTCTGCCAACCCGGACGTCTTAGCCGTGTCTGAATCCTGGCTTAGGAAAACCACCAAAAACCCTGAAATCTCCATTGCTAACTATAACATTTTCCGCCAAGATAGAACTGCCAAAGGGGGCGGTGTTGCAATCTACTGCAAAGATAGTAATACAGAACTCTGCAGGCTATCCGAGTCTGTACCAAAACAATTCGAGCTTCTACTTCTAAAAATTCACCTTTCCAGAAACAAGTCTCTCACTGTTGACACTTGCTATTGACCTCCCTCTAACCCCAGCTGTGCCCTCGATACCATATGTGAATTGATTGCCCCCCATCTATCTTCTGAGCTTGTGCTACTAGGTGACCTAAACTGGGACATGCCAGCCATCCTAAAATCCAAGCTTGATGCCCTCAATTTCACAAATGATCAATGAACCTACCAGGTACAACTCCAAATCCGTAAACACGGGCACCCTCATAGATGTCATCCTAACTAAATCGCCCTCCAAATACACCACTGCTGTTTTCAATCAAGATCTCAGCGATCACTGCCTCATTGCCTGCATCCGTAATGGGTCTGCGACCAAATGACCACCCCTCATCACTGTCAAACGCTCCCTAAAACACTTCTGCGAGCAGGCCTTTCTAATCGACCTGGCCGGGATATCCTGGAATGACATTGACCTCATCCCATCAGTAGATGATGCCTGGCTATTCTTTAAAAGTGCCTTCCTCACCATCTTAAATAAGCATGCCCCATTCAAAAAACTTAGAACTAGGAATAGATCTAGTCCTTGGTTCACTCCAGACCTGTCTGCCCTTGACCAGCACAAAAACATCCTGTGGCATGCTGCATTAGCATCGAATAGCCCCCGTGATATGCAACTTTTCAGGGAAGTTAGGAACAAATATACACAGGCAGTTAGCTTTCCTAAGGCTAGCTTTTTCAAACAGAAATTTGCATCCTGTAGTACTAACTCCAAAAAGTCCTGGGACACTGTAAAGTCCATGGAAAATAAGAGCACCTCCTCCCAGCTGCCCACTGCTCTGAGGCTAGGAAACACTGTCACCACCGATAAATCCACTATAATTGAGAATTTCAATAAGCATTTCTCTACGGCTGGCCATGCTTTCCACCTGGCTACCCCTTCCCCGGTCAACTGCCCGGCACCCTCTACAGCACTCTGCCAAAGCCCCCACAATTTCTCCTTCACCCAAATCCAGATAGCTGATGTTCTGAAAGAGCTGCAAAATCTGGACAGTGTTAACTAACCTCCAGACGAGCTTCAATGCTATACAACTCTCCTTCTGTGGCCTCCAACTGCTCTTAAATGCAAGTAAAACTAAATGCATGCTTTTCAACCGATCACTACTCTGGACGGCTCCGATTTAGAATACGTGGACTATCTAGGTGTCTGGTTAGACTGGAAACTCTCCTTCCAGACTCACATTAGGCATCTCCAGATTTAATCCAAAATTAAATCTAGAATCGGCTTCCTAGATCGCAACAAAGCATTCTTCACTCATGCTGCCAAACATACCCTCATAAAACTGACCATGCTACCGATCCTCGACTTCGGTGATGTCATCTATAAAATAGCCTCCAACACTCTACTCAACAAAGTGCCACAGTGCCATCCATTTTGTCACCAAAGCCCCATACACTACCCACCATTGCGACCTGTATGCTCTCGTTGGTTGGCCCTCGCTTCTTACTCGTCGCCAAACCCACTGGCTACAGGTTATCTACAAGTCTCTGCAAGGTAAAACCCTGCCTTATCTCAGCTCATTGGTCACAATAGCAGCACCCACCCGTAGCACGCTCCTGCAGGTAGATCTCACTGGTCACCCCCAAAGCCAATTCCTCCTTTGGTCGTCTTTCCTTCCAGTTCTCTGCTGCCAATGACTGGAACGAACTGCAAAAATCTCTGAAGCTGGAGTCTCATATCTCCCTTACTAGCTTTAAGTGCCAGCTGTCAGAGCAGCTCACAGATCACTGCACTTGTTCATAGCCCATCTGTATACAGTCCATCTACCTACCTCATCCCCATACTGTATTTATTTATCTTTCTCCTTTGCACCCCAGTATCTCTACTTGCACATTCATCTTCTGCACATCTACCATTCCCGTGTGTAATTTCTATATTGTAATTACTTCGCCACCATGGCCTATTTATTGCCTTAACTCCCTTATCTTACCTCATTTGCACTCACTGTATATATATATATATATATATATATATATATATATATATATATATATATATATATATATATATATATATATATATATACACTTCTTGTTTTCTTTTGTTCTACTGTATTATTAACTATGTTTTGTTTATTCCATGTGTAGCTCTGTGTTGTTGTATGTGTCGAATTGCTATGCTTTATCTTGGCCAGGTTGCAGTTGCAAATGAGAACTTGTTCTCAACTAGCCTACCTGGTTAAATAAAGGTGAACTTTTTATTTTTTAAAGTGGTTGACTATTTCGGTTGTATTAAACCCTCTGAACACAGGCCCCCAAACTCAACCTGGCTGGTTGAGCAGAATTCCGTATATATCTTAAGTGTCAGAGTAGGTGAGCTGTACTAGGATCAGGTCCCCCTTCTAATTAATTATGATTTAAAAAGGCAAAACTGGTCCTAGATCAGCACTCCTAAATATCAGCCTAGAGCCATAATGGCAATGGTGACTGCGGTCATCTTTTGTTGGTCAAGAGAAACCATGTCTCTCTTAGCTGATTCTTGGTGAATGACTGAGGGGGTGAGTAGATTATTGGGAATCATGACTTGAACCTGACTTAATAGTCAGACCTCTATCCTAGCACAGGCCTCAACCACTATCTCACCATTAGGGAGAGGAGTATTAAGAAACAGGTAAATCTCTCTCCCGCTTACACACGGTCTAGTGCTCGTCCAGTGAGGGTTCATTGGGATCTGTGGAACGTTGGCTGGCAGAGGTCTGTGGAAAACTCGCCAGCATACTTCAGGGACCTGGACCCACAGAAGAAACACAGCCACAACAACGGCATTTACCACAGCAGGAAAGAATGTGTATGTTGATACAGCATCGTTCTGTAAAGTCTCGGACTTTGTGTAGCTTCTGTGTTAGCGCTTCCAAATGGACTTTGTATGTGTTCTGTGATCTAGTATAGACTAGTGTTGCCCTTCCCCCGCTCTCTAAACCCTGGAGTGCAGAGATGTGTACCTCAGATGAAATTCCCACTGGCGGAGGCCCAAGGAACAGAGCTCTGTATTTGACATCATAGTGAACGGGCAGGCGCGCACAGGATAGATTCTGTTGTACAAAAGAATCCTCAGACACATTGTTATCGAAGTCATTTTAATGGTAGCAGACAGCACACACGATCATTTAATACACATTACCACAGTGACATCTCCAGAAACCAACTTTAACCTCTACTTTTAACGTCCATTAAAACAAGTGTAAAAATTCACATAGAAAACAAGCTCTTATAAAATGAAAAAAATTAAATAAAATCTAGAAAAAAATTATAAAAATCAGGCCAGAAAATGTTATTATTTTCCAGTGATGTTTTTTCAACCTTTCCTCAACGTCCTTTAAAAAGACCACTTAAATAATAGGGACAGGATCACCTGAAATGACTCATCCGCACAAGGAACGTTGTCCTACGGTCGACACGTCATACTCTTGTTTCTGGCGAACAACTACAATCTAAAGGGCTAAAATGTTTCCTC
The DNA here is from genome assembly GCF_045791955.1 of Oncorhynchus clarkii lewisi. Lineage (NCBI taxonomy): Eukaryota > Metazoa > Chordata > Actinopteri > Salmoniformes > Salmonidae > Oncorhynchus > Oncorhynchus clarkii. The sequence goes on along the minus strand of NC_092160.1, from coordinate 6,879,678 downwards.
GTTGCCCCTTGGCTGCAGTTGTTAAGTCACACAGACGTTGCGGTAACGTTGGTCCTTTTTATACCGTTGAAATATACTGCAGGAAGCAACGATTATAATCACGAAACGACCGCTCAGCTCTTGATAATAACAACACGTTGTGCTTGGTTCTAGTCCAGAGACCTGTACAAACCGATCTCTGATCAGCGCTTACTGGAAAACCACAGTTACTCAAGCAGATGTTCTAACCGTTTGTGACTGACTTGAGATCAGCAGTAGGGATATGTCATGTTTGCATAGGGATTGGTATAGCATGGGTCAACTGACAGAACTGCTTATCATTCTCCTTGGATTACACCAACGTTGTGGCGGCAACATTTGCTGATGGTTACTAAATACAAACCCAGAAAGGCCAGACATTCAGCAACGGGTGTTGCAGTCTAAAGGGGCAAGCGCGCACACACACACACGCGCACACACTCGTGCGGGGACACACACTCGGGGACACACACTCGTCTCAGCATTTTTTGGGGGAAGGTCTCCAGTGTGCTGTAACTTCAGCAGAAAGACCACAGCGCTGTTTAGGAAATATAGCATTTATGATGACGGCAGACAGGCAGGCAGAACCACACAGTAATTACAGATGGCAGCGCATACCCAAGCACAAACTCACACACACACGCACGCACACAACATAGATGCACAAACAACCACTAACATCCACACACACACGTAGCTCTGGACACACACACACACAATTTCCTGCTTGTGGAGACGTCCTTTGAGAGATGCCAATAGGGCTCTATAGTCTTTATCACCGACATTGTGACTCCTCCCTGTGAATCAGAGAGAACATAAAGAGCAAGACCCGGGGAAATGAGATGAGGACTGTGGAACATGCGCGCGCGGGCGGGCGCACAAACACACTTAGACTTATCCCTTGGTCCACCCTGACCCAACACAAACTCCTATTGGACAACACGAGGGCTGACATGTGTAACTTGAAGTTGTATTGGTTGGCACTTGTTTCTTTTATAAACATACATCAAGACAAACATACAGCATATTTGACAATTACAGAGCAACATTTAACAGGTTTGAAAGCAAACCTGTGAAAAAGCAAAGCCTGTCCTATAAAACATCAGGGCCTCCACATAGGTAGGACAGTCCAACCATCCGGATTGGGGGGGGGGGGGGGTGTAGGATCCCTCCTGATAAAGTTGTGGGATTGTCTCAAGACGTACTTTAGAGAGGAGAGTAGATGGATAGATAGTGTGCGCGAGAGAGACTGATAGAGAAAGAGAGACTGAATGAGCGATAGACAGAGTGCAGTGGATGTGTGCAGATGCCGACGCTTGACCAGACACTGTACAATTATACGGCAGAGCAAGAGCCCTCCCTCAGCGTGGAAGCGACTAATAGCAAGCCAGCCTGCGAAACCCTGGGGGTGTGGTTAAGGTGAGAGCCCCGCACTCATCCATTGGCCCCTTCAGACCCAGTCTGTCCAATCCCGTGGTCCTATGAAGGAGAGTAGGAGGAAGTTGCCGCTAGACACTGATCTAAGATCAGTTTCTGTATCCCTGCCCCCATGGTTAAGGTTAGGATATGGGTATGGTAGGCTGATCCAAGATCTGTGGCTAAGGGGTAACTTTAACCCGTTTTTAACTGGACCGTGATAGGCTTTCCTCTAAGAGATCATCTAGTGACCCCGCCCCCTCTATGCTAGGCTCCTCCTTCTGTTCGGCCTTGGTCTTCTTATTGAGCGGTTTGCTGAAGGAGGGCGGGGTGTCCTCCTTCATCAACTCTTTGGCCAGGATGTTCGTTACTGCATGACCAGCTCTCCGGTTGGCTGAAAAGAGAGAGAGAGAGAGAGGTCAGACAAGTCAGAGTTGGTCATCTGGCGTTAACAGACATGCGACAGACAGGGATAGTTGAGACGGGTCAGGTCCATTCAGGATGCAGTTCAGTACAGGGTAAAGACAACACGGCCAAACCAAACCTCTCACTGCAAACATCAACCAGGCGACGTCCCAAATGGCACCCGATCCCCTGTATAGTGCACTACTTTTGACAAAGGGGTTATGGGGATCTAATCAAAAGTAGTGCATTATGTAGGGAATAGGGTGCCACTTGGGATGTAAACGCTGAGAGAGAAGTGACTGACTCACCACAGGCCAGGGTAGGCTGTCTGGAGGAATACCTACTGTCTGCTGATTGGTCAACAGTACACACACATGCACAAGCATGTATTCTCAATGGTGATCAGGAGAAAGAACAAAATGCACACACACGAGACACATGCACGTATGCATGCACACACAGCAGTGGCGTTAATGTGAGCAAGGATTAGTGTGTGTGTGTGTGTGTGTGTGTGTGTGTGTGTGTGTGTGTGTGTAGAGAACCCTTCACTACATGTGTCAGATAACTACCACACCCCATGATCTTGCTGGCACAGAGAGACAGACGGATAGGAAGTGGAGGAAGGAACAGAGGATTGGAGGTTGTTAGGAGGACAGGGGGGTGGGAGGTAAGAGAGAGAAGCAGGAAGGAACAGAGGATTGGAGGTTGTGAGGAGGACAGGGGGGTGGGAGGGAAGAGAGAGAAGCAGGAAGGAACAGAGGATTGGAAGCTGTGAGAAGGGGAGGGTCAGGAAGGAAAAGAGGAGGGTTGAAGGCTGTGAGGAGGGGAGAGGGGGGCCAGGAAGGAAAAGAGGAGGATGGAAGGCTGTGAGGAGGGGAGAGGGGGGGCAGGAAGGAAAAGAGGAGGATTGAAGGCTGTGAGGAGGGGGGGGCAGGAAGGAAAATAGGAGTATTGAAGGCTGTGAGGAGGGGAGGGGGGGGCAGGAAGGAAAAGAGGAGGATTGAAGGCTGTGAGGAGGGGAGGGCAGGAAGGAAAAGAGGAGGGTTGAAGGCTGTGAGGAGGGGGGAGCAGGAAGGAAAAGAGGAGGCTTGAAGGCTGTGAGGAGGGGAGAGGGGGGGCAGGAAGGAACAGAGGATTGGAGGTTGTGAGGAGGACAGGGGGGTGGGAGGGAAGAGAGAGAAGCAGGAAGGAACAGAGGATTGGAAGCTGTGAGGAGGGGATGGGGGGGAAGGAAGGAACAGAGGAGGATTGGAAGCTGTGAGGAGGGGAGGGTCATGAAGGAAAAGAGGAGGATTTAAGGCTGTGAGGAGGGGAGAGGGGTGGCAGGAAGGAAAAGAGGAGGATTGAAGGCTGTGAGGAGGGGAGGCAGGAAGGAAAAGAGGAGGATTGAAGGCTGTGAGGAGGGGAGAGGGGGGGCAGGAAAGAAAAGAGGAGGATTTAAGGCTGTGAGGAGGGGAGAGGGGGGGCAGGAAAGAAAAGAGGAGGATTTAAGGCTGTGAGGAGGGGAGAGGGGGGGCAGGAAGGAAAAGAGGAGGATGGAAGGCTGTGAGGAGGGGGGAGGGGGCCAGGAAGGAAAAGAGGAGGATTGAAGGCTGTGAGGAGGGGGGAGCAGGAAGGAAAAGAGGAGGCTTGAAGGCTGTGAGGAGGGGAGAGGGGGGGCAGGAAGGAACAGAGGATTGGAGGTTGTGAGGAGGACAGGGGGGTGGGAGGGAAGAGAGAGAAGCAGGAAGGAACAGAGGATTGGAAGCTGTGAGGAGGGGATGGGGGGGAAGGAAGGAAGGAAGGAACAGAGGAGGATTGGAAGCTGTGAGGAGGGGAGGGTCATGAAGGAAAAGAGGAGGATTTAAGGCTGTGAGGAGGGGAGAGGGGGGGCAGGAAGGAAAAGAGGAGGATTGAAGCCTGTGAGGAGGGGAGGCAGGAAGGAAAAGAGGAGGATTGAAGGCTGTGAGGAGGGGAAGGAAGGAAAAGAGGAGGTTTGAAGGCTGTGAGGAGGGGAGGGGGGCAGGAAGGAAAAGAGGAGGATTTAAGGCTGTGAGGAGGGGAGGGGGGCAGGAAGGAAAAGAGGAGGATTTAAGGCTGTGAGGAGGGGAGAGGGGGGGCAGGAAAGAAAAGAGGAGGATTTAAGGCTGTGAGGAGGGGAGAGGGGGGGCAGGAAGAAAAAGAGGAGGATTGAAGGATGTGAGGAGGGGAGGGGGGGGGCAGGAAGGAAAAGAGGAGGTTTGAAGGCTGTGAGGAGGGGAGAGGGGGGCCAGGAAGGAAAAGAGGAGGATGGAAGGCTGTGAGGAGGGGAGAGGGGGGGCAGGAAGGAAAAGAGGAGGCTTGAAGACTGTGAGGAGGGGAGAGGGGGGGCAGGAAGGAAAAGAGGAGGATTGAAGGCTGTGAGGAGGGGGGGGGGGGGGGCAGGAAGGAAAATAGGAGTATTGAAGGCTGTGAGGAGGGGAGGGGGGGGCAGGAAGGAAAAGAGGAGGATTGAAGGCTGTGAGGAGGGGAGGGCAGGAAGGAAAAGAGGAGGATTTAAGGCTGTGAGGAGGGGAGGGGGGCAGGAAGGAAAAGAGGAGGATTTAAGGCTGTGAGGAGGGGAGAGGGGGGGCAGGAAGGAAAAGAGGAGGATGGAAGGCTGTGAGGAGGGGAGAGGGGGGGCAGGAAGGAAAAGAGGAGGATTGAAGGCTGTGAGGAGGGGAGAGGGGGGGCAGGAAGGAACAGAGGATTGGAGGTTGTGAGGAGGACAGGGGGGTGGGAGGGAAGAGAGAGAAGCAGGAAGGAACAGAGGATTGGAAGCTGTGAGGAGGGGATGGGGGGGAAGGAAGGAAGGAAGGAACAGAGGAGGATTGGAAGCTGTGAGGAGGGGAGGGTCATGAAGGAAAAGAGGAGGATTTAAGGCTGTGAGGAGGGGAGAGGGGGGGCAGGAAGGAAAAGAGGAGGATTGAAGCCTGTGAGGAGGGGAGGCAGGAAGGAAAAGAGGAGGATTGAAGGCTGTGAGGAGGGGAAGGAAGGAAAAGAGGAGGTTTGAAGGCTGTGAGGAGGGGAGGGGGGCAGGAAGGAAAAGAGGAGGATTTAAGGCTGTGAGGAGGGGAGGGGGGCAGGAAGGAAAAGAGGAGGATTTAAGGCTGTGAGGAGGGGAGAGGGGGGGCAGGAAAGAAAAGAGGAGGATTTAAGGCTGTGAGGAGGGGAGAGGGGGGGCAGGAAGAAAAAGAGGAGGATTGAAGGATGTGAGGAGGGGAGGGGGGGGGCAGGAAGGAAAAGAGGAGGTTTGAAGGCTGTGAGGAGGGGAGAGGGGGGCCAGGAAGGAAAAGAGGAGGATGGAAGGCTGTGAGGAGGGGAGAGGGGGGGCAGGAAGGAAAAGAGGAGGCTTGAAGACTGTGAGGAGGGGAGAGGGGGGGCAGGAAGGAAAAGAGGAGGATTGAAGGCTGTGAGGAGGGGGGGGGGGGGGGCAGGAAGGAAAATAGGAGTATTGAAGGCTGTGAGGAGGGGAGGGGGGGGCAGGAAGGAAAAGAGGAGGATTGAAGGCTGTGAGGAGGGGAGGGCAGGAAGGAAAAGAGGAGGATTTAAGGCTGTGAGGAGGGGAGGGGGGCAGGAAGGAAAAGAGGAGGATTTAAGGCTGTGAGGAGGGGAGAGGGGGGGCAGGAAGGAAAAGAGGAGGATGGAAGGCTGTGAGGAGGGGAGAGGGGGGGCAGGAAGGAAAAGAGGAGGATTGAAGGCTGTGAGGAGGGGAGAGGGGGGGCAGGAAGGAAAAGAGGAGGTTTGAAGGCTGTGAGGAGGGGGGGGCAGGAAGGAAAAGAGGAGGATTGAAGGCTGTGAGGAGGGGGGAGGGGGGGCAGGAAGGAAAAGAGGAGGATGGAAGGCTGTGAGGAGGGGGGAGCAGGAAGGAAAAGAGGAGGCTTGAAGGCTGTGAGGAGGGGAGAGGGGGGGCAGGAAGGAACAGAGGATTGGAGTTTGTGAGGAGGACAGGGGGGTGGGAGGGAAGAGAGAGAAGCAGGAAGGAACAGAGGATTGGAAGCTGTGAGGAGGGGATGGGGGGGAAGGAAGGAAAAGAGGAGGCTTGAAGGCTGTGAGGAGGGGAGGCAGGAAGGAAAAGAGGAGGATTTAAGGCTGTGAGGAGGAGAAGGAAGGAAAAGAGGAGGATTGGAAGCTGTGAGGAGGGGAGGATCATGAAGGAAAAGAGGAGGATTTAAGGCTGTGAGGAGGGGAGAGGGGGGGCAGGAAGGAAAAGAGGAGGGTTGAAGGCTGTGAGGAGGGGAGAGGGGGGCAGGAAGGAAAAGAGGAGGATTGAAGGCTGTGAGGAGGAGAGGCAGGAAGGAAAACAGGAGGATTTAAGGCTGTGAGGAGGGGAAGGAAGGAAAAGAGGAGGTTTGAAGGCTGTGAGGAGGGGAGGGGGGCAGGAAGGAAAAGAGGAGGATTTAAGGCTGTGAGGAGGGGAGGGGGGCAGGAAGGAAAAGAGGAGGATTTAAGGCTGTGAGGAGGGGAGAGGGGGGGCAGGAAAGAAAAGAGGAGGATTTAAGGCTGTGAGGAGGGGAGAGGGGGGGCAGGAAGAAAAAGAGGAGGATTGAAGGATGTGAGGAGGGGAGGGGGGGGGCAGGAAGGAAAAGAGGAGGATGGAAGGCTGTGAGGAGGGGGGAGCAGGAAGGAAAAGAGGAGGCTTGAAGGCTGTGAGGAGGGGAGGGGGGCAGGAAGGAAAAGAGGAGGATTTAAGGCTGTGAGGAGGGGAGAGGGGGGGCAGGAAAGAAAAGAGGAGGATTTAAGGCTGTGAGGAGGGGAGAGGGGGGGCAGGAAGAAAAAGAGGAGGATTGAAGGATGTGAGGAGGGGAGGGGGGGGGGGCAGGAAGGAAAAGAGGAGGTTTGAAGGCTGTGAGGAGGGGAGAGGGGGGTCAGGAAGGAAAAGAGGAGGATGGAAGGCTGTGAGGAGGGGAGAGGGGGGGCAGGAAGAAAAAGAGGAGGATTGAAGACTGTGAGGAGGGGAGAGGGGGGGCAGGAAGGAAAGGATGAGGATTGAAGGCTGTGAGGAGGGGGGGGGGGGGCAGGAAGGAAAATAGGAGTATTGAAGGCTGTGAGGAGGGGAGGGGGGGGCAGGAAGGAAAATAGGAGGATTGAAGGCTGTGAGGAGGGGAGGGCAGGAAGGAAAAGAGGAGGATTGAAGGCTGTGAGGAGGGGGAGGGGAGGCAGGAAGGAAAAGAGGAGGATGGAAGGCTGTGAGGAGGGGGGAGCAGGCAGGAAAAGAGGAGGCTTGAAGGCTGTGAGGAGGGGAGAGGGGGGGCAGGAAGGAACAGAGGATTGGAGTTTGTGAGGAGGACAGGGGGGTGGGAGGGAAGAGAGAGAAGCAGGAAGGAACAGAGGATTGGAAGCTGTGAGGAGGGGATTGGGGGGGAAGGAAGGAAAAGAGGAGGATTGAAGGCTGTGAGGAGGAGAAGGAAGGAAAAGAGGAGGATTGGAAGCTGTGAGGAGGGGAGGGTCATGAAGGAAAAGAGGAGGATTTAAGGCTGTGAGGAGGGGAGAGGGGGGGCAGGAAGGAAAAGAGGAGGATTGAAGGCTGTGAGGAGGGGAGGCAGGAAGGAAAACAGGAGGATTTAAGGCTGTGAGGAGGGGAAGGAAGGAAAAGAGGAGGTTTGAAGGCTGTGAGGAGGGGAGGGGGGCAGGAAGGAAAAGAGGAGGATTTAAGGCTGTGAGGAGGGGAGGGGGGCAGGAAGGAAAAGAGGAGGATTTAAGGCTGTGAGGAGGGGAGGGGGGCAGGAAGGAAAAGAGGAGGATTTAAGGCTGTGAGGAGGGGAGAGGGGGGGCAGGAAAGAAAAGAGGAGGATTTAAGGCTGTGAGGAGGGGAGAGGGGGGGCAGGAAGAAAAAGAGGAGGATTGAAGGGTGTGAGGAGGGGAGGGGGGGGGGCAGGAAGGAAAAGAGGAGGTTTGAAGGCTGTGAGGAGGGGAGAGGGGGGCCAGGAAGGAAAAGAGGAGGATGGAAGGCTGTGAGGAGGGGAGAGGGGGGGCAGGAAGGAAAAGAGGAGGATTGAAGGCTGTGAGGAGGGGAGAGGGGGGGCAGGAAGGAAAAGAGGAGGATTGAAGGCTGTGAGGAGGGGAGAGGGGGGGGCAGGAAGGAAAATAGGAGTATTGAAGGCTGTGATGAGGGGAGGGGGGGGCAGGAAGGAAAAGAGGAGGATTGAAGGCTGTGAGGAGGGGAGGGCAGGAAGGAAAAGAGGAGGATTGAAGGCTGTGAGGAGGGGGGAGGGGGGGCAGGAAGGAAAAGAGGAGGATGGAAGGCTGTGAGGAGGGGGGAGCAGGAAGGAAAAGAGGAGGCTTGAAGGCTGTGAGGAGGGGAGAGGGGGGGCAGGAAGGAACAGAGGATTGGAGTTTGTGAGGAGGACAGGGGGGTGGGAGGGAAGAGAGAGAAGCAGGAAGGAACAGAGGATTGGAAGCTGTGAGGAGGGGATGGGGGGGGAAGGAAGGAAAAGAGGAGGATTGAAGGCTGTGAGGAGGGGAGGCAGGAAGGAAAAGAGGAGGATTTAAGGCTGTGAGGAGGAGAAGGAAGGAAAAGAGGAGGATTGGAAGCTGTGAGGAGGGGAGGGTCATGAAGGAAAAGAGGAGGATTTACGGCTGTGAGGAGGGGAGAGGGGGGGCAGGAAGGAAAAGAGGAGGATTGAAGGCTGTGAGGAGGGGAGGCAGGAAGGAAAACAGGAGGATTTAAGGCTGTGAGGAGGGGAAGGAAGGAAAAGAGGAGGTTTGAAGGCTGTGAGGAGGGGAGGGGGGCAGGAAGGAAAAGAGGAGGATTTAAGGCTGTGAGGAGGGGAGGGGGGCAGGAAGGAAAAGAGGAGGATTTAAGGCTGTGAGGAGGGGAGAGGGGGGGCAGGAAAGAAAAGAGGAGGATTTAAGGCTGTGAGGAGGGGAGAGGGGGGGCAGGAAGAAAAAGAGGAGGATTGAAGGATGTGAGGAGGGGAGGGGGGGGGGCAGGAAGGAAAAGAGGAGGTTTGAAGGTTGTGAGGAGGGGAGAGGGGGGGCAGGAAGGAAAAGAAGAGGATGGAAGGCTGTGAGGAGGGGAGAGGGGGGGCAGGAAGGAAACGAGGAGTATTGAAGGCTGTGAGGAGGGGGGAGCAGGAAGGAACAGAGAAGGATTGGAAGCTGTGAGGAGGGGAGAGTGGGGGCAGGAAGGAAAAGAGGAGGATGGAAGGCTGTGAGGAGGGGAGAGGGGGGGCAGGAAGGAAAAGAGGAGGATGGAAGGCTGTGAGGAGGGGAGAGGGGGGGCAGGAAGGAAAAGAGGAGGATGGAAGGCTGTGAGGAGGGGAGAGGGGGCCAGGAAGGAAAAGAGGAGGATTGAAGGCTGTGATGAGGGGAGAGGGGGGGCAGGAAGGAAAAGAGGAGGATGGAAGGCTGTGAGGAGGGGGGACAGGAAGGAAAAGAGGAGGATGGAAGGCTGTGAGGAGGGGGGAGCAGGAAGGAAAAGAGGAGGATGGAAGGCTGTGAGGAGGGGAGAGGGGGGGCAGGAAGGAAAAGAGGAGGATGGAAGGCTGTGAGGAGGGGAGAGGGGGGACAGGAAGGAAAAGAGGAGGATGGAAGGCTGTGAGGAGGGGGGAGCAGGAAGGAAAAGAGGAGGATGGAAGGCTGTGAGGAGGGGAGAGGGGGGGCAGGAAGGAAAAGAGGAGGATGGAAGGCTGTGAGGAGGGGAGAGGGGGGCAGGAAGGAAAAGAGGAGGATTGAAGGCTGTGAGAAGGAGGGATGTAGGAGGGAGGAGAGAGGAGAAGGAAGGATCATAGGATTGGAGGCTGTGAGGAGGAGGGGGGAGCAGGGAGGAACAGAGGGGTATAAAGAGACAGGAGAGGGGTATAAAGAGACAGGAGAGGGGTTTAAAGAGACAGGAGAGGGGTTTAAAGAGACAGGAGAGGGGTTTAAAGAGACAGGAGAGGGGTATAAAGAGGAGAGGGGTATGAAGAGACAGGAGAGGGGTATGAAGAGACAGGAGAGGGGTATAAAGAGACAGGAGAGGGGTTTAAAGAGACAGGAGAGGGGTTTAAAGAGACAGGAGAGGGGTTTAAAGAGACAGGAGAGGGGTATAAAAAGGAGAGGGGTATGAAGAGACAGGAGAGGGGTATGAAGAGACAGGAGAGGGGTATGAAGAGACAGGAGAGGGGTATGAAGAGACAGGAGAGGGGTATGAAGAGACAGGAGAGGGGTATAAAGAGACAGGAGATGGGTATAAAGAGACAGGAGAGGGGTATAAAGAGACAGGAGAGGGGTATAAAGAGACAGGAGAGGGGTATAAAGAGACAGGAGAGGGGTATGAAGAGACAGGAGAGGGGTATGAAGAGACAGGAGAGGGGTATAAAGAGACAGGAGAGGTGTATAAAGAGACAGGAGAGGTGTATAAAGAGACAGGAGAGGTGTATAAAGAGACAGGAGAGGGGTATAGAGAGACAGGAGAGGTGTATAAAGAGACAGGAGAGGGGTATAGAGAGACAGGAGAGGTGTATAAAGAGACAGGAGAGGTGTATAAAGAGACAGGAGAGGGGTATAGAGAGACAGGAGAGGGGTATAGAGAGACAGGAGAGGGGTATAGAGAGACAGGAGAGGGGTATGAAGAGACAGGAGAGGGGTATAGAGAGACAGGAGAGGGGTATAGAGAGACAGGAGAGGGGTATAGAGAGACAGGAGAGGTGTATAAAGAGACAGGAGAGGGGTATAGAGAGACAGGAGAGGGGTATAGAGAGACAGGAGAGGGGTATAGAGAGACAGGAGAGGGGTATAGAGAGACAGGAGAGGGGTATAGAGAGACAGGAGAGGGGTATAGAGAGACAGGAGAGGGGTATAGAGAGACAGGAGAGGGGTATAGAGAGACAGGAGAGGGGTATAGAGAGACAGGAGAGGGGTATAGAGAGACAGGAGAGGGGTATAGAGAGACAGGAGAGGGGTATAGAGAGACAGGAGAGGGGTATAGAGAGACAGGAGAGGGGTATAGAGAGACAGGAGAGGGGTATAGAGAGACAGGAGAGGGGTATAGAGAGACAGGAGAGGGGTATAGAGAGACAGGAGAGGGGTATAGAGAGACAGGAGAGAGACAGGAGAGGGGTATAGAGAGACAGGAGAGGGGTATAGAGAGACAGGAGAGGGGTATAGAGAGACAGGAGAGGGGTATAGAGAGACAGGAGAGGGGTATAGAGAGACAGGAGAGGGGTATAGAGAGACAGGAGAGGGGTATAGAGAGACAGGAGAGGGGTATAGAGAGACAGGAGAGGGGTATAGAGAGACAGGAGAGGGGTATAGAGAGACAGGAGAGGGGTATAGAGAGACAGGAGAGGGGTATAGAGAGACAGGAGAGGGGTATAGAGAGACAGGAGAGGTGTATAGAGAGAGAGGAGAGGGGTATAGAGAGAGAGGAGAGGGGTATAGAGAGACAGGAGAGGGGTATAGAGAGACAGGAGAGGGGTATAGAGAGACAGGAGAGGGGTATAGAGAGACAGGAGAGGGGTATAGAGAGACAGGAGAGGTGTATAGAGAGAGAGGAGAGGGGTATAGAGAGACAGGAGAGGGGTATAGAGAGACAGGAGAGGTGTATAGAGAGAGAGGAGAGGGGTATAGAGAGACAGGAGAGGGGTATAGAGAGACAGGAGAGGGGTATAGAGAGACAGGAGAGGGGTATAGAGAGAGAGGAGAGGGGTATAGAGAGACAGGAGAGGGGTATAGAGAGAGAGGAGAGGGGTATAGAGAGACAGGAGAGGGGTATAGAGAGAGAGGAGAGGGGTATAGAGAGACAGGAGAGGGGTATAGAGAGACAGGAGAGGGGTATAGAGAGACAGGAGAGGTGTATAGAGAGAGAGGAGAGGGGTATAGAGAGACAGGAGAGGGGTATAGAGAGACAGGAGAGGGGTATAAAGAGACAGGAGAGGGGTATAGAGAGACAGGAGAGGGGTATAAAGAGACAGGAGAGGGGTATAGAGAGACAGGAGAGGGGTATAGAGAGAGAGGAGAGGGGTATAGAGAGACAGGAGAGGGGTATAGAGAGAGAGGAGAGGTGTATAGAGAGACAGGAGAGGGGTATAGAGAGACAGGAGAGGGGTATAGAGAGACAGGAGAGGGGTATAGAGAGACAGGAGAGGGGTATAGAGAGAGAGGAGAGGGGTATAGAGAGACAGGAGAGGGGTATAGAGAGACAGGAGAGGGGTATAGAGAGACAGGAGAGGGGTATAGAGAGACAGGAGAGGGGTATAGAGAGACAGGAGAGGGGTATAGAGAGAGAGGAGAGGGGTATAAAGAGACAGGAGAGGTGTATAAAGAGACAGGAGAGGGGTATAGAGAGACAGGAGAGGGGTATAGAGAGACAGGAGAGGGGTATAGAGAGACAGGAGAGGGGTATGAAGAGACAGGAGAGGGGTATAGAGAGACAGGAGAGGGGTATAGAGAGAGAGGATGTGAGGAGAGGACCACATAGAAACAAAAGAAAGGATGTGACACATAACCAGAGACTCAGGAATACACAGAAGAGTGAGAGCAGTGAAACCACTATATGAGAGAGAGCCAGAGAGAAGAGAGAGAGAACGAGATAGAGTGTGACAGATTGATAAACGTGTCACATTGTCCACAGGGAACATTCTAGCCTTTTCTCCCTCCTCTCCAGCATTTGGCGGACAGCTGTGCTAAAGCGGCCATTTAGAATGATATAGATCAGTGGGGGATTGTCGGTGTGTGTACTTGTGTATCAGAATTAAGAGCCATTAATCCTCAAGCAACACCTGCTGCAAAATAACTGTTTGTTAACAGCAGTACATGTTGTACACTGTACGTGTGTGTGTGTGTGACATGAGGACCGAGCAGCGAGATGCAGTAGTGGGTTCTGGAGTTGACCTAGAATGAAGGTGGCAGTTAGTTCGACTCTGGTCATAGATGCAAACAGGCACACACACACACGCAAATGCATGAACCATGGCTGTTAACCACATTACAACACACATTCACATGGTTCTGTTGACACACACACACGGGTTACCGAGCAGGTCTCCAGCACTAGCTGTGACAGGGACAGCACTGAGTCTGGGGAGGAAGAGGAGGAGGAGAGAGCGAGAGGAGGAGAAAGAGTGAGGAGGAGAGAGAGGAATATGGAGAGATACATTAGAGGTTACGCAACTCAGTTCCTTTCACTTGTTCAGTGCTGGGGTTTACAGAGCTTCATCCCTGCTGACGAACACAGGCAGCTGTGGCTTTAAATTAGCACCTCGCTCTCATCTACCCCAGGGTGTTCAGAACAGAGATCTAACACACTAATTAGACATTATGCAAATTACCCGATAGTGTGCGCGAGCGAGGTGCAGAGCCCGTCCCAAAAACCCAACACAAGAATAACTTAAAAGGGCTGTCAACGCTCCTCTTCTCACACTCAAGTTGAAGAACAAAAAGAAAAAAGAAAGTTGGGCTGAAGTATCACTGCAGTTCAGGGGCACAGCGAGCGAGAGAGGTGTCAAACTTTAAATAAGAGAGGAGGATTCTGAAAAAAGACTAAGTATTGATGACACTAATCAGAGAATCAGGGCGAGGACACTGGTTTGGGGGCCGGAGAATCAGGGCGAGGACACTGGTTTGGGGGGTCGGAGAATCAGGGCGAGGACACTGGTTTGGGGGGTCGGAAAATCAGGGCGAGGACACTGGTTTTGGGGGCCGGAGAATCAGGGCGAGGACACTGTTTTGGGGGCCGGAGAATCAGGGCGAGGACACTGGTTTGGGGGCCGGAGAATCAGGGCGAGGACACTGGTTTGGGGGTCGGAGAATCAGGGCGAGGAAACTGGTTTGGGGGGGTCGGAGAATCAGGGTGAAGACACTGGTTTGGGGGTCGGAGAATCAGGGTGAGGAAACTGGTTTGGGGGCCGGAGAATCAGGGTGAAGACACTGGTTTGGGGGCCGGAGAATCAGGGTGAGGAAACTGGTTTGGGGGTCGGAGAATCAGGGTGAGGAAACTGGTTTGGGGGCCGGAGAATCAGGGTGAAGACACTGGTTTGGGGGCCGGAGAATCAGGGTGAGGAAACTGGTTTGGGGGTCGGAGAATCAGGGTGAGGAAACTGGTTTGGGGGCCGGAAAATCAGGGTGAGGAAACTGGTTTGGGGGCCGGAGAATCAGGGTGAAGACACTGGTTTGGGGGTCGGAGAATCAGGGTGAAGACACTGGTTTGGGGGTCGGAGAATCAGGGTCAATCAATTTGAGTTATGTTAGTAACAGAGCATGCTGTCAGAACAGCAGATACATTTGTAATTGATCATGAACATGTTCATTTTGTGCCGATATCAACCTAAACCTTTAACCCGTATTTCAGAGTGAATGATTGATGAATGATCATATTGGCTTATGTTTTTCTCCTCCATTGTGTGTAACTGGTTCTTCAGTCAGAGTTGAGAGGCGAACCTGTTCCCTTCCCACCAGGAAACGACATGTCTAGACCAGAACCCAGCACAATGCCTCACAACATGCTGCCTGTGATTACCTTCGTATAGAACCGTGTGTATGTGTGGGACAGGGGAAACGGGGACACAGACAGGGTGGTGAAAAGATCATCTGTTACACATTACACAGGAGTCTTCATAATTACTGCCCGATGAGGAAGTGAAACGTATAAACAGGGCCGGTAAGTGTGTGTTTCATTGTTTGTGTCTGCAGATGTGCTGGGGAGTGTGATTACGTGAGCGAGTGTGTACATGAGTGACAGAGAGTAAGTGTGAAAGGCAAAGCAACGTGTGTTTAGATGGAACCGTTTTATTGTTAGATAACCATGGTCTCTCAATATTCACAGATGCTCACAGCTATGTGTGTGTGTGTGTGTGTGTGAGAGAGAGAGTTAGATCAGCGTGTAGAGAGTGAGGGGACTATGATCATGTAGTTTTGACATGATAGTCATGAGGCCAGTATGTATGGATGTTCCCAGCTGGAGCAGCAGCCAGCGGATCTGGTTCTAGAAGCTCACGTCGCCCCCGTCAGGCTAGACAGGGTAACACACAGCGTTCCCAAAACCAGTCCTCAGTGGCAGTGTGAGTCAGTCATCTGGGACGAGTGCTCTGAAAGTAGACAGGGAGCCCCACAGTCCTTTATTAGGGTCATCTCTGTTAAAAGGGCTGGCCTGCTGCTGCGGAGCGAGCGTGTCTCTATTGTGACTAGCCCTTTTATGTGTCGCTCCATTGTGATTGGTGCTTTGCCATTCATTCTCTATTGTGATTGGTGGTTTAGGGTGGGGTTATGACCTCGCAGATGGGCCTATAGTGATGTCTGGGATGCCTCATTGTGGTGCCGTCATTCCTTTAAATGAAAGAGGGACTAGTCAGTAGGTGGTAATTTCCTTAGAATGGCTGTGTGAGAGTCTATTTGGATAAGGTCTTTTACTCTGTGTCTAAGTGTGGGAGTGTGTGAATGTGTATACGTTAGTATCAGTATGCAAGCGTGTGTGTGTTGGTATGCAATGTGTGAGGGCCTGCTTTAAAAAGAGCAGTGCAGACAGAGGGAGGACAGCTGTAGCACCTCTCCCCCAGAGACAGAGAGAGAGAGAGAGCCGAGTCCCAGGTCAGGGGTTAAAGGCCCCGCCCCCTCTCTGCCACTCTTCGATCAGACAGCCATGACACAATGACCATAGCTGTGCTCGAATACCCATACTAACATACTGTATACTACATACTTAATGAGTATATAAAGCAAACTCACCCCATTCCGTACAAATGTGCGCAACCGCGACATTCAAACGAGGCTACAAAGAAAACTAATGGGACTGTAGCGACTGTGTTGACGTCAAAATCGGGGACGTGAACTAGGTTTCTATTCAAGCGTTGATTGACATGGTAATGGCTCTATAGGATTGGAGAAAAGTTGAAAAAACGGACCCTCTGTTAAAACGGGACGTGCCATGTCGTAACGTACAGCACGCATAAAGCTACTATTTATGTCTTACAATCTCTCTCCACCAGGTGTAGCACTTCTCTCATCGTTTAAAAACAAGAAATGGACAGTGACGGGTAAGGGGGGATACCTAGTCATTTTTTGTGTCATCACTGCAAGCTGTCATGACTCTCAAAAAAACAGTTTACTTCTGAAGATCACTTTAGCACCGTCCTAAAAACCCGATTCAACACAAACCTTCAAATAGGTATGTAATGACACATTATATAAACTCTTTACAGTGTTTTATTTACATTTTAGAGGCGATAAGGTGATAAGTTGGACAGATCGAGTGAAAAAAAGTAATTTTCCCACACGACATCTCTCCTACTCACTATCACGCATTAGTTTCGCTTTCCCACCTGCCATTTTAAAAAGACCCGACAGGGCTCAATCATGCAGAAACAGGCAGCGTTTAGGTCATGTCATTCATTTTGTTAGCAAGGGGAGAAAGTGTGCTTTACAATGGTATTGACATTACAGTTGATCTGGAAGTATTACGTTTTTGGGGCGCTAAAATACGGTCAATTGTACGGACCAAGGCAATGTACAAAAGTGAGCGAGTTTACGTTAGCTAGCTAACAACATACCGGTACATACTGCTGTAATGATACGCTATGTGGTTCGTAAGGACAGCGTAGCCAATATAACGTGTAAGGTTACTTATTTGAAAAGTCATTACTTTATTATATTGCTCAACATTACCTTAACATTCGTCATAATTAGTTAAAGCAATGAATTTGTATCCGCTCTCGTGCTTCGACTGCATATTTTCCGCCATTTTCTTCAAATCTCCAAACGCTGCGAAGCCACGCCCATTTCCTGAAGAATTGCATTATGGGCCCTAAAGTACGGAAATAGTGTCCTCTGCGTGTATACTTCACATTTTAGTACGACAACCGGGAACCTTTGGTATACTAACTATATCCATACCATGACCAATAAGCATAGTATATACTCAATTCACGTCACAAATAGTACGGTTAGTATGAGTATTCGAACACAGCTCATGACGACACCCAGCACGAGGCTGGAACTGTGTGTGTGGGTGCTCTATTGTGAGGAAGAACAGGGGGACGTGCGTGAAAGAGTAATAGTAATGGCCGTACTAATGAAGTAACAAGAAGGTCTTCGAGGGTTTTCTATGTAGTGCATGCGGGTGTAGGTCCGTGTGCGTGGGAGTCCGAATGTCAGCCATCTTAACTGAAACCAGCCCAGAGTACCAGGACGTACCTCCTTCTCTAGCCCGCTAAAATAAGACCTCGGAGTCATCTAACGCACGCACTCGCTACTGTGTGGGTTAGATTATGAGAGGCCAGCCTAGCTGGGGAGAACGTCGTGGCAGACTGATTTTCACAGCCATCTTTTCCAATGTGGAAAAATGAGGCATTAACAAAGCTCTGATTGACCTGAACCCCCCCCCCCCCCCCCCACACACACACAGGTAGCCAACACAGACATAGAAATCAAGAACTAGGGAAGAGAGAGCACACATTTCCTGTTTGGAGTGTGAAAACGAGTAGCGGTGTCTGACTGAGGCCCTAGTGGGCACTTTTCTCCCCTTCTCTCTTCCCCCCCTTTCCCTCATTCCTCTACCTCTCTTTCCTTCCTTTGGTTGTGTCTCAATCTTTTTAGCAGTGATTAGGTTGACTGGGCCTCACCTCCCTGTGATGAAGAGTTCTAGCTGTCCCTGGAGAATGCCTGTCAGAGTTAGAGGACCCCAAAGGACGCTTCCACAGATCACTGAACCAAACTTCACACTCATAACACTGAAACGTCAAACACAGCCGCCCGGAAGAGGCGGGGAGTAGGAAAGATGAGCGAGGCAAAGGGAGGAAGGAAAGGAGAGAAAGAGAGAGAGAGAGAGAGAAAAAGGAGAGAAAAAAAAGAGAGAAGGGTGGGGGGATGTAACTTTGTGTATGTGTGTTTCTGTGACAGTGAGCTTTCTTAAGTGTGTGTGTGTGCAGCAGCTGAAGTGAGTAACTCAATAGGCCAGTGAAGCAGGAGAGTATTCAACCAGATTATGCGGGTGGTTTTCCTCTAGCCTGAGAGAGCGAGGCTGGAGAACTGTAAGAGTAGAACAGGTCTGAGTGGAAGTCCGCACAGATCACTTAGAGACAGACTGACTGAAGCATGTGTTCACACAATGAACCCAGTCTAGAACGCTAGCGCTAGCCTCAGGCTAGTGGTTGTCAACAGAACAGGGGTTAACCTGTTTTAAAAAGGTCATTGTGAAGCCACATTTTTATAGTGTATTTCTATTCTATAACGGAACGCCCCAGACCGCCACAAATCCCTGTCGCTGCCACCCCACCCCACCCCTCTCCACCCCCTCCCCCGTCCTGCCAGGCTGAGCTGACAGCACGCCTCGGCCCTCGAGCGACAAAACAGATGGCGCCGTACAAACCGGAGGCAGCCAGGGACTGAAGGCTTCATCAGAGGGAAGGTCACTGTTTGTGCATGAGAGAGAGAGTGTGTCCAAGTATGTACAGTGGCAAGAAAAAGTATGTGAACCCTTTGTAAATACCTGGATTTCTGCATAAACTGGTAATCAAATTTGATCTGATCTTCATCTTGGTCACAACAATAGACAAGCACAGTTTGCTTAAACTAATAACACAAAAATAATTATATGTTTTCATGTCTTCATTGAACACAGTGTAAAGATTCACAGTGCAGAGTGGGAAAAGTACAGTGCCTTGCGAAAGTATTCGGCCCCCTTGAACTTTGCGACCTTTTGCCACATTTCAGGCTTCAAACATAAAGATATAAAACTGTATTTTTTTGTGAAGAATCAACAACAAGTGGGACACAATCATGAAGTGGAACGACATTTACTGGATATTTCAAACTTTTTTAACAAATCAAAAACTGAAAAATTGGGCCTGCAAAATTATTCAGCCCATTTACTTTCAGTGCAATTTTTCAGTTTTTGATTTATTAAAAAAGTTTGAAATATCCAATAAATGTCGTTCCACTTCATGATTGTGTCCCACTTGTTGTTGATTCTTCACAAAAAAATACAGTTTTATATCTTTATGTTTGAAGCCTGAAATGTGGCAAAAGGTCGCAAAGTTCAAGGGGGCCGAATACTTTCGCAAGGCACTGTATGTGAACCATTGGATTTAATAACTGGTTGACCCTCCTATGGCAGCAATAACCTCAACCAAACGTTTTCTGTAGTTGCGGATGAGACCTGCACAACGCTCAGGAGGAATTTTGGACCATTCCTCTTTACAAAACTGTTTCAGTTCAGCAATATTTTGGGGATGAACTGCTCTCTTGAGGTCTTGCCACAAAATCTCAAATCGGGTTGAGGGTCAGGGCTCTGACTGGGCCACTCCAGAAGGTGTATTTTCTTCTGTTGATGATATACTTCTGTGTTTAGGGTCGTTGTTCTGTTGCATCATCCAACTTCTGTTGAGCTTCAATTGGCAGACAGACAACCTTACAATCTCCTGCAAAATGTCTCGATAAACTTGGGAATTCATTTTTCCATTGATTATAGCAAGCTGTCCAGGCCCTGAGACACAAAGCAGCCCCAAACCACGATGCTCCCTCCACCATACTTTACAGTGGGGATGAGGTTTTGATGTTGGTGTGCTGTGCCTTTTTTCTCTCCAAACAGTGTTGTGTTCCTTCCAAAAAACTCAACTGTAGTTTCATCTGCCCACAGAATATTTAGCCAGTAGCGCTGTGGAACATCCAGGTGCACTTTTGCAAACTTCAGAAGTGCAGCAATGTTTTTTTTGGACAGCAGTGGCTTCTTCCGTGGTGTCCTCCCATGAACATTATTCTTGTTTAGTGTTTTACATATCGTAGACTCGACAACAGAGATGTTAGCATGTTCCAGAGATGTCTTTAGCCGACACTCTAGGATTCTTCTTAACCTCATTGAGCATTCTGCGCTGTCATCTTTACTGGACGGCCCTAGGGAGAGTAGCAACAGTGCTGAACTTTCTCCATTTATAGACAATTTGTCTTACTGTGGACTGATGAACATCAAGGCATTTCGAGATACTTTTTTAACCCTTTCCAACTTTATGCAAGTCAACAATTCTTAATCTTAGGTCTTCTGAGGTCTCTTTTGTTCGAGGCACGGTTCACATCAGGCAATGCTTCTTGTGAATAGCAAACTCACAAGGCAGCTCTAACCAACATCTCCAATCTCGTTTCATTGATTGGACTCAAGGTTAACTGACTCCTGACTCCAATTAGCTTTTGGAGAAGTCATTAGCCTGAGGGGGTTAACATACATTGTAGACAAGAAAAATACAATCATTTGTGTGTTATTAGTTTAAGCACACGGTGTTTGGCTGTTGTTGTGACTTAAATGAAGATCAGATCATTTGATGACCAATTTATGCAGAAATCCAGGCAATTCCAAAGGGTTCATATACCTTTTCTTGCCACTGTATGTATGTATGTGAGTGAGTGAGTGAGTGTGTTCTTACCAGCTTGTCGTGGGCCTCTCTTCCTCTTGAAGGCAGCACCAGACTGCAGCGCCTCCAACAGGCCGTCCATGATACCAGTCTCATCACCCTCTGTATACACACACACACACAATCAATATCACATACACAACTTTCTAACATATATAATCAATACAGAACACAGAAACATCCATATTTACCATACAAAACACACAATTTTCAGCATCCTCCATACAGACATATGACAGAGGAGAGTTCAGTAGACAAAGCACACCCCCTACCCTCACAAACACACAGAACTCTCTCACAGGGGGGTGGGGGAGTGTCACCAGTCACATGGACATGGTGGCCCATTAGATACAGTAACCTAGTTGGGCACTGACCCAGTTCAGATCCTGTAGAGGCTGCAGGAGTGTACACACACACACACACACAACAGGTCTAGTAAACTATGGCTCAATAAGCTTCAATGTCGACCAGGGATGTGTGTGAGTATACTGTGTGTTTGTTTATGTCTTTGTACCCCTGCGCAGACACAGTGTCTGGCAGTCTAACGGGGGCAGGGGAGAGGGGACTCACTGGCATACACAGGCATATGGTTTGAATTATATCCACTTTGAACTAAAAGAAGGGAGGGTGACAGGGGGTGGGGGAGTGCTGCATGGGGTTAAAGGTTGTTGTCTTCATCCCCCCCTATAACCCCCCCCCACCCACTATCTTAATCCCACTGTAAGCCTAGCGGCAGATGGCTCCTAGACTTGTCTGTCACATCAGAGAAAGTCACACACACACACACACACACACACACACAGGCCCACAACACAGCTCGCATACCCACCCAAGTGGCCGCGGCACACAACTGCACAGGCAGAAAACATGCAGTCGTGTTTTTATTTTTAACCAAAAAGGAGAATACTTCTGGCACAGAACCACTCCCCCCCACCTCCATAAATCACACGCTTGTGTTAAACCCAAAGCCATACAGTGAAAACATCTTCGAGGAAACTGCTTTTGGGTGGGTGTTAACGGCAGCAATAAAGGGACAAACTGGGACCGGTTTTAAAAA
Source organism: Oncorhynchus clarkii lewisi (assembly GCF_045791955.1). Classification (NCBI taxonomy): domain Eukaryota; kingdom Metazoa; phylum Chordata; class Actinopteri; order Salmoniformes; family Salmonidae; genus Oncorhynchus; species Oncorhynchus clarkii. The sequence continues at coordinate 6,858,468 of NC_092160.1, read as the reverse complement.
GCATGCTATATAGTTTACCTAATGACCTGTACACTAAAACGAGACGACCATATCCTAGGGCTAAGGCCCTCTCACTGCACAGCATGTATGCATTATTGTATGGAGCTACATTGGCTATGGGAAAGACCGTCTAACGATTGAATAGTGCAAATTACACTATCGACTGCCCTATCATTTCTGTAAGTTAGATTTTTTAAATTGTTTATTTTACTTGCATTAATCAATTTGAAACACTTGTTGATAGCTAATTAAATCACATATGATCCCTAAAACTGCTGCACAATACTCATTTAATTAACACAGCCATTGATAATCTATGGTTGGAAATCAATAGGAGAGTGAGTGGTGGTCAAGGTCATTATCAAATGCTCTCTGACCAGTGTGTAACGATGACCCCCACCCCCCCACCCAACAAAAACAAGGTATAGCAAGGCAGTGAGTAAAAAGGGCATAAACTCTGCTAATCCGGTAATAGCATTAGAGAATCAGCATTAGAGATAAAGCTGGAGAAAATAATTACCAGCTATTCTCTAAAGATGTCCCTTAGACACACCCCCCACACACAGCCTGGTGACGTCATGTGCAGAACAAGAGCACCCCTAATGGTATTACTTGACATATACACACACAAACAAAGACAGACAACAGCCCCCCCTTTGGCCACGAGAGATGGTTAACCCAGCATGACTACCACTCTTGCAGGTCACGTTCATCCCCCACCCCCTTCCTGTCAACCCACCTATCCCTTTCTCCTCTCCGCATCCCTCCCTCTGTTCGGCGAGGACCAACGCTGTCTAATCCCTCTGAGACATCTGTTGCTCTACAACCCCCCCCCTCACAGGCTCTAAGCATTCCCAGTGGCTACACGCCACACACACCCACCCACGTGTCTTCTCTCACTCTCATACACACACACACACCACAAACACACCCTCTTTCAGGCAGCACTGACACCTAGCTGCAGACCTGGGGAACTATGCAGGACTGTTGCTACTGAGGAATATGAACAGGTCCCAGGTCAGCTTAGACTACGGCTGCTGTCCCTAATACAATAGGCTTTTGCCATTGGCACTAAACCCTAGAATATATATACAGTGAAGACTAAGCATAAATAAACTAGGCCTAAATCCTGATTATAAATGAGCAGTAGTACAGCCTAGCAGTATGTAATATCACTATATTTTAATCTTAATTTATATGCTGGTATTATAACTAGAGGTCGACCGATTAATCGGAATAGCCGATTAATTGGGTCCGATTTCAAGTTTTCATAACAATCGGAAATCGTTATTTTTGGGCGCCGATTTCCGTTTATTACATTTTTTACACCTTTTATTTAACCAGGCAAGTCAGTTAAGAACACATTCTTATTTTCAATGACTGTCTAGGAACTGTGGGTTAACTGCCTTGTTCAGAGGCAGAACGACAGATTTTCACCTTGTCAGCTCAGGGGTTCCAATCTTGCAACTGCACAGTTAACTAGTCCAACGCTCTAACCATTGCACTCCACGAGTAGCCTGCCTGTTACGCGAATGCAGTAGAAGCCAAGGTAAATTGCTAACTAGCATTAAACTTATCTTATAAAAAACAATCAATCATAATCACTAGTTATAACTACTAATCCAGTTTAGCAGGCAATATTAACCAGGTGAAATTGTGTCATTTCTCTTTGCACGTAGAGTCAGGGTATATGCAACAGTTTGGGCCGCCTGGCTCGTTGCAAACTAATTTGCCAGAATTTTACGTAATTATGACATACATTGAAGGTTGTGCGATGTAACAAGAATATTTAGACTTATGGATGCCACCCGTTAGATAAAATACCGAACAGTTCCGTATTTCACTGAAATAATAAACGTTTTGTTTTCGAAATTATAGTTTCCGGATTTGACCATATTAATGACCAAAGGCTCATATTTCTGTGTGTTATTATGTTATAATTACGTTTGATTTGATAGAGCAGTCTGACTGAGCAGCAGCAGGCCCGTAATCATTCCTTCAAACAGCACTTTCGTGCGTTTTGCCAGCAGCTCTTCGCAAGCCTATCAGCCTAATGGCTGGTGTAACCAATGTGAAATGGCTAGCTAGTTAGCTGGGTGTGCGCTAATACTGTTTCAAACGTCACTTGCTTTTAGATTTGGAGTAGTTATTCCCCTTGCGCAGCTTTTGTGGAGCGATGGATAACGATGCTTCGAGTGTGGCTGTTGTCGATGTGTTCCTGGTTCGAGCCCAGTAGGCTCGAGGAGGGGGACGGAAGCTATACTGTTACACTGGCAATACTATAGTGCCTATAAGAACATCCAATAGTCAAAGGTATATGAAATACAAATGGTATAGAGGGAAATAGTCCTATAATTCCTATAATAACTACAACCTAAAACCTCTTACCTTGGAATATTGAAGACTCATGTTAAAAGGAACCACCAACTTTCATATGTTCTCATGTTCTGAGCAAGGAACTCATACGTTAGCTTTTTTACATTGCACATATTGCACTTTTACTTTCTTCTCCAATACTTTGTTTTTGCATTATTTAAACCGAAACGAACATGTTTCATTATTTATTTGAGGCCAAATGGGTTTTTATCGATGTTTTATATTAAGTTAAAATAAGTTAATTCAGTATTGTTGTTAATTGTTATTATTACAAAAACATTTTTTTTAAATTTAAAAATCAGCCGATTAATCGGTATCGGCTTTTTTTTGGTCCTCCAATAATCAGTATCGACGTTGAAAAATCATAATCGGTCGACCTCTAGTGTATATAGTCTCCTCTAGTTATAACGCGAGTGTCTGTGTGAGAGAAACTGAGGACACAGTCTCTGTTTATTTCACATGGGATTGTTAAGGCCATGAACTCCAAACACACACTGACCTCACAGAGTTCAACCAACTAGTGTGTGTGTGGGAGAGAGGGAGGGTGTGAGAAGCAGGAAGTAAAACGTGAGGCAAAGTAATTAGGAAGAGAGACCTTGAAACACAGGTCAACACGCACAACAAAGACTAGGTAAGTGTGTGTACTGTGTGTGTGTGTGTCTGTGTGTGTTTAACTAGGTTGTGAAGAATACCACGGAGCTTTGGCAGTCCTACCACCTGTATGTAAATGGCCTCTCCCCTCCCAGTCACACACAAATGTGCAGTCAAGTTTCATGGTGAACTGTCGACATGAAGCTCAATAGGCACTCAAAGCGCTATGAAGGAATGGATGGATGTGTGTGTGTGTTTTTTGAATGTCTGTAGTGGTTGACCATGAAAACGGACTCCTTCACGTTCGACACACTGCATGGAAAATTGGTTAAAATGGCAGGTAGATCACTTGCTGCCCCTTTAAAAAGAAAGGAGAGAAATTATGGAAAGAATTAGGGAGAGATGGAAGAAAAAGAGGGAGGAGAAGAGCCAGCTGGAACACATCATCAGGAGAGAGGGAAATAATGTGGGTGAAAGAGTGTACACACACACACACACACACACACACACACACACAGCGCTGTAGCAGAGAGGAATTCTGTTGACTGTGGAACTGTGGAGTCCCAAGGGAGACCAACTGGAGCCAAGAGGAGGAATGTTCCAAAAGTAGGTCAGAGAAAGAAAAGTAAGTAACTTTTTTGCCTTCTACACCCTCACACAAGCTGTCCCTCAAATTGTGTGAGGGTGTAGAAGGCAAAAAAAGTTACTTATTTGTGGTCCGTTTGTATGGGTTTCAGCGCATTGCCCTGTGTGTGTGTGTGTGTGTGTGTGTGTCAGGATAAGACGTCCGCTATCCCAGCCTGTTTGAATCCCAGACAGAGAGGAACGTATTTGTGGAGCTAGAGAGTTCCTCCATCGTCTTACTCTTTTCTGAGAAGAAAATCCCTTGTTCCAAAAACAATGGACGAGGGGATAAGACAGAGACTACAGTTTCCTCCACATTTGTATCCTCCGTCTCTTGTTCACACGCTCTTTTCTCTCGCTCTGTGCAGAGATCCTCTGTATTAGATTATCTTAGGTATGCTGTGGATTACTGGAGAACACACACACACACACACACAGATCCCGCAGTACAGTGGGCTCTGACTGCCCCCAACTGGTATCAAGGAGAAGTTCAGTTCACAAAACATCCTCCCACCCACACACGTTGACCCACTCCTCTCCCACAGACACTCTGACCTTCGTTGAGGTCCAGTTGTTGGCTTCTCTTCTGTTTCTCCTCCTTCTCCCTGTCAGCCTTCTCTCTGGCCAGCTTTGCTCTCTTGATCTTCTCCTCCGCCTCCCTCCTCTTCGCATTCTCCTTCACGGCTTGCTGAGGGGACATGGACACAAGAGACGGTGAGTGTGTGTGTACGCGAGAAGGGGGGAGAGAGCGCGAGCACGCGACACCGAGAAACACGTGAAGAGTTGGCCACGTGCCAAGACAACCGGGTCAAACAAGCCAGCGCCTGTAGGATCACGGCGCTCTCTTAGTAAACCACAGTCGCAGCTAAACGCTTGTTTATGTGACAGACACGCCTCCCATTACGAACGCGATGTCAACACTAGGAACAGGTGGCAGAGCCTGTCCCCCAGTTTCCACTTCCTCCCCCTTCCCTCTAATGTGTTTGTTTAGGCTAAGAGGGAACTGATAAGGAATTACCTGTAGACTACACCTGCCTACTAACAAAGTAAATATTACTTGCACAGGCAGGTGAGGAGAAACGACGCTGTTCGCTATCGACTTCAGTGTGTAGAATTGAACCCGAAATGAGAGAGACACCCGTGCGCGCGAGCGCACACTCACCTGGAACATGTTCTTGAAGTTGTTGAGGTCGCCAAAGAACTCTTCGACAGAAATCTTGCGAGGGTCGAACACAAAGTAGTCCCCCAGGTCGGAGTACTGCTTCTCCATGTTCTTATGCATCATGTCCAACTTCTCGTACTGCTCTCTGGCACTGACCACGAAGCTGTGGGGAACAGCGTTAAGGAACACAGGGCCCAGCAAACACACACTCACACACATTCAGCACGGAAGACCTGGCAGGCAGGAAATTACATCAGAGGATGTGTCCCGGTCTCCGTCGTAATTCGTAGGGTGTGTGGAGCTAATTACAAACAACACTTCACACGTCATTCTATTGGGTCAGAGGAAGTGAAAATGACTGGAGATAAGTTGGACTTTGAGTGAACGTGATTCGCAGTAGTAAAGGATATATTCATTTTCTCTATGAACATGTCCCTGTCACTCTGTGGAGGAGGGAAGGTCTCCAGGTCTTTGTCCAGACTCATCAGCGCACGGCCCATCTGCTCCAAGTTCTTCTGCAGAGTCTCAGCCGACACTGGCACAGGGGTTAGAGGGGAAAAGGGGCGATACGTGTCATGAAAGGCAAGGGGATGAGGAGAGAAAACAAGGAAAGGAAAACTGTGTCCGAATATTTGCATCCACCCCCCGTCTTAGTTCTGAGGGCAGATGTTAGGTGTAGTCTAGGGTTGGGCAATATTACGATAGCATCGTCTAGCGTCTACTGTCAGCCATCGCCGATGGTGACGACACAGCGATGTGACAGGCGATGGTTTAGCCCATTTAAAAAGTGACTGGCGCCGCCCCGTAGGCTTAAGGGACAGAGTCGGTCAGCACACGAGTGACATTCCGAGTAATCTGCCTGGGTCCTATTTGCTATTGCCCTATTTCAATAAACAGCCTGTTATGCAAGCCTACAGAACGCAACAGAGTAAAGTAGCTAAGATGAAAAATTCCCCCAAGATCTATGTGTGTAGATCTCTCAAAAAGTCCAGTCAGAATACTGCTTCTCTCTCTAGCTCTGTATAGCTCAAAGCTATTCTGTATATTTATAAGGAACACTCCTTAACTAGATTGGGTCTAGCTGTTAAAAAATAATGTAAAAAAAATAAAAAACGCAGGCTATATTCCATCTGCATTTGATATGAATAGGACTTTGGGCCAAGCTACACTTTCATCATTTTACGCATGCACAGTAGCCAGGGGACTCATAACGAGAGCAATCAAATGATAGCAATAGACTATAGAAAGAAATGTTGAAATACAAGCTTCAAGTTGAAGCCCATTAAGAAATAAATGATCCGTGCGGGAAAAAATCCATCTAAAAACAAAACCAAAACGGCCAATAACCTAAACTCCTACTAGGCCTATCATAAAAGCTTAAAGGCAAATTTAAGTTATGAACAGTAGCCTATTTCCTAAATATTCTAAAGTTGCCGCTTTCAAAGAGAACAAGAATAAAAATTAAGAGAGGAGGAAGCAAGACAAGTATTGTGAAGCACGAGGACGGAGGATGTTGCTTCTATCCAGCCCGTGATTTTATCACTACTTGATCACGATACGTCGCCCGACCTTAGTGTGGTCCATGGTTGTCGTGGTTACCTCGGCTGGCCTTCTCCACGTGGATGAGCTCGTCTGGGAAGGTCATGACGTCGGGATACTGCTCCTGACAAACGTCAGCCAGGAAGTGCAGCAGCGTCTGCTTCAGGTCAGCCGTCTTGGTATCCCGCAGCTGATTGGACAGAGGGCAAATCAGACAAGAGTTTGATCCCCCTCCCTTTTAAAACCCTCAATGCAGTCTGCTTATCACCTCCATTTTGTCCTAACCCTGTAGCGTGTATGTAGATATGCGGTTGTGTCTGTGTGTGTGTTTATTTACGCGTGTAGGTCTCTATCACCTTGCAGAAGTAGTGGATGTTGAATGTGAAGGCCTCCGAGTGACGTGCATGTGTGGATATGTACACGTGCGTCTCTCTCTCTCACACACACACACACACACACACACACACACACACACACACACACACACACACACACACACACACACACACACACACACACACACACACACACACACACACACACACACACACACACACACCTTGCAGAGGTAGCTGATGCTGAATCCGAAGGCCTTGGCGTTGCGGGAACCGGCGTTCATGTAGTTGCCCACCAGCAGGATGATCTGCAGCAGCTGGGAGAAGGTGGCGCTCTTCCTCAGCTCCTCGCAGGCCGCCGTCACAGACACCACGTCTGGCTTGATGTTGTTCAGCTGCTCCTCAAACTGCAGCCGGAACAAGATGGCCGTCAGCCGAGGCTTCAGCCGCTTCACCGTCGACATCTGGAGGCGGGAGCGAAGGCAGTGTTGGAGACCATGACAGACACAAGAGGTAAATGTGTTATAAATGATTTCTGAAGCATCTTTTAAGTGCAAACGAACACTTGTGAATGCTCTATAAAGCCTTTTATAAGTTATGTTTCCTTTAAAGTGGGTTGGGAGGGATTGTATTTCCTGGTAGTGTTTGTCTAGGGTCAATGGGTTTGTGTGTGTAGTTGGCTAGTTCGTGTTTTCCAAGTCTAATGTGTTACGCTATGGGTTATTCAGGCCAATCAGAGCTTTGTTAATGCCTCATTTTTCCACATAATAGCGTGTGTGTTCTGTTCTCACCACGACTCCAAACTGCTCGGCCTCTGCCAGGTCTTCATACTCGTCTTTCATCTCACCCAGAACATTTAGCGTCTCCTGTTCAGGCAGCTGCTTGATAAGATTCTACACAGACAGAGAGACACACAGAGAGAGACACACAGAGAGAGACACACAGAGAGAGACACACAGAGAGAGAGACAGAGAGACACAGAGAGACACACAGAGACACAGAGAACATTAATTTACACACAGGACGAATACAACATTTGAATGCATAAAAACGCACGCATAGGAAACACCGACTCGGCTCACGTTCAGCCAGCCAGCCAGACAGACAAACAAAGACACCCTCTCTCTGGTCTGTACCTGCACCATGGACTCAGAGAGCAGCTTCTCGTTGACCTCCAGGATGACGTTCTTGATCTCCTCGTAGGGCAGACGGAACGAGCCCAGGAAGATGGCTGAAACACACAGCCAGTCAGAGCTCATACACACACACACAACCCAACAACACGTGACTGATAGATCATTTGCTGCATTGTAACCCTGAGAAGCTGAGCATAGTGGATGGTGGTGACGACACTCACAAAGGTTCTGAGATGATTTGGAGTCCAACACCTTCAACTCTTTCACCTTCTTCTTCTGGGTTGTTTTCCTCTCCTCCTCTCCCTCCTGGTCTTTCTTAGCTGTTCACAGAGAAAGAGAGAGCGAGAGAGAGAGTGAAGATTTTATATTGTTAATATTTGGTCTTCAGTAGCTCAGTTGGTAGAGCACGGCAACTAAGTCACTTTAGATAAAAGCTGAAATGGCAAGAGGACTCGCGTCAATCCCGAAGCACATTTCAACTGGAGGGAGGAGATAGATGGCGCGCAAGAGGATAAAAAAAGGAACATAGCAGTGGAGAGGAGGCCATGGTAACCTTTTTAAAGCATATGACAAGGAAAACAGAAAGAGTGATATAGCAGAGGTGAAAAGAGAAACAGTATGATAGAAATAGAGGGGGGAGAGGTGGATGTAGATAGAGGCTGGCAGAGCGAGAGAGAGCGCGAGCGAGAGAGATGCCCTTTTCGTGCGTCTCCCCCCTCCAGCTGTAGAACGTCATGGAGGTGTTGGGAGCATTGTAACGTTACACCTCGGAGTAGACGGGAGAAACAGCACTCCACCACCACGGGGGAAGAATTTTCACGTCGCACAAGGCTACTGGACATAGTTCTCATGCAGATGGACATGGAGGGCTCGGAGGCAGGCACAAAGCAGCAGCGAACACACCACCATACACACTCAAACTGTTGGGACAAGGGTCAGGAACTTGTCTGTGGGGAGTGTGCGTACTTCTGGGTTGAGCTCAGTGTGTTGGACACACACACACACAAAAATAATTGTACGCACAAAATAATTTAGCTAACAGGGATCTTGATCCAGGAAGCGATTGAAAGTCTCTGTTGCAGCCTTGAGCTTGATATAATTTATTTAACACATCTTAGATTTCTTATGGTTATACTTAACTTATAGTTAGTTATAAGCAGTGACATAGCATGCAGTCCCCCCCCCCCCCCCTCCCAAATATGACTTTCTATTTTTTAAATGGTTTTTGAAAACCATACATTCGGTATTTCAAAATATACCATACAGTGCATTCGGAAAGTATTCAGACACCTTGACTTGTACCACATTTTGTTACGTTACAGCCTTATTCTAAAATGGCCGCCCGGCCGAACTGAGCAATCGGGGGAGAAGGGCCTTGGTCAGGGAGGTGACCAATAACCCGATGGTCACTGACAGACCTCCAGAATTCCTCTGTGGTGATGGGAGAACCTTCCAGAAGGACGACCATCTTTGCAGCACTCCGCCATTCAGGTCTTTGGTGTGATGAAACCAAGATTGAACTCTTTGGCCTGAATGCCAAGCGTCGCGTCTGGAGGAAACCAGGCACCATCCCTACGGTGAAGCATGGTGGTGGCAGGGACACAAGGCGGGATTGAGGGAAAGATGAACGGAGCCAAGTACAGAGAGATCCTTGATGAAAACCTGCTCCAGAGTGCTCAGGACCTCAGACTGGGGCAATGGTTCACCTTCCAAAAGGACAATGACCCTAAGCACACAGCCACCACAATGCAGGAGTGGCTTCGGGACAAGTCTCTGAATGTCCATGAGTGGCCCAGCTAAGAGCCCGGACTTGAACCTGATCGAACATCTCCGGAGACCTGAAAATAGCTGTGCAGTGACGCTCCCCATCCAACCTGACAGAGCTTGAGAGGATCTGCAGAGAAGAATGGGAGAAAGAACCCAAATACAGGTGTGCCAAGCTTGTAGCATCATACCCAAGAAGACTTAATGCTACAATTTCTGCCAAAGGTGCTTTAACAAAGTACTGAGTAAAGGGTCTGAATACTTATGTAAATGTGATATTTAAGTTAATAAACCTGCAAAAATTTCTAAAACACAGTTCTTGGTTTGTCATTATAGGGTATTGTGTGTAGATTGATGAGTAAAACTATTTTAATCCATTTTAGAATAAGTCTAATGTAACAAAAAAAAGGTCAGTCAATCCAGAAAATGTCAAGAACTTTAAAAGTTTCTTCCACAATCATCCGACCTCAACTCAATTGAGATGGTTTGGGATGAGTTGGACCACAGAGTTAAGGAAAAGCAGCCAACAACTCCTTCAAGACAGTTGGAAAAGCATTCCAGGTGAAGCTGGTTGAGAGAATGCCAAGAGTGTGCAAAGCTGTCAAGGCAAAGGGTGGCTACTTTGAAAAAACTCAAATATATTTAGATTTGTTTAACACTTTTTTGGTTACTACATGATTCCATATTTGTTATTTCATAGTTTTGATGTCTTTATTATTCTACAATGTAGAAAATAGTAAAAAATAAAGGAAAACCCTGGAATGAGTAGGTGTGTCCAAACTTTTGACTGGTACTGTATATATAACTATTACAACAGTACTACTACTACAGTACTACCCTTACTACTACCACTATAGTACTACCATTACTACTACCACCAACAACAACAACTACTACTACAACAGTACTACCACAGTACACTGTATAATAACAAAGAGCAGGCCTTTGTCTGAGGCCCCACTCTCTCTCACACTCCACTACTCACAGCCTGAACAGCATTGTTTGTTTCACTTGGGCATCATGACCTCCTGTTAGCATCTTTGTCACCTGTCTGCTGTCTGTGGGTAGCATATGTGTTTTCCCTGTGTGACAACAAGCATATGTTGTCTTCGTATGTACCTAATGTATTGTGTGTGTGTGTCTGAGTGTGCATAATGTGTACTGTCTGTATTGTCAATAGGAATCATAAACACCATTGTGTCTCGCACACTCTGTCCTGGAGCCTACAGAGAGCAGGAAGACTATCAGGATATCCGCCGTTACACACACGGACAGAGACAAACACACAGGGACATAGACACACACAATCAGAGAGACAAATAGAGATGGACATACACGATATATACAAAAGTATGTGGACACCCCTTCAAATTAGCGGATTCGGCTTATCCAGCCAAACCCGTTCCTGACAGGTGTATAAAATCGAGCACACCGCCATGCAATCTCGACAGACAAACATTGGTTGTGGAAATGCGTTCAATGAACTGATGAATCACTCTTCGCCATCTGGCAGTCCGACAGACGAATCTGGGTTTGGCAGATGCCAGGAGAAAGCTACCTACACGAATGCATAATGCCAACTGTAAAGTTTGGTGGAGGAGGAATAATGGTCTTAGCTGTTTTTCCTGGCTCAGGCTAGGCCCCTTAGTTCCAGTGAAGGGAAATCGTAACACTACAGCATACAATTACATTCTAGGCAAATGTGTGCTTCCAACTTTGTAGCAACAGTTTGGGAAAGGCCCTTTCCTGTTTCAGCATGACAATGCCCCTGTGCACAAAGCGAGGTCCATACAGAAATGGTTTGTCGAGATCGGTGTGGAAGAACTTAACTGGCCTGCATAGAGCCCTGACCTCAACTCCATCGAACACCTTGGGATGAATTGGAACAGACTGCGAGCCAGACCTAATCACCCAACATCAGTGCCCAACCTCAATAATGCTTGTGGCTGAATGGAAGTCCCCACAGTAATGTTCAAACATCTAGTGGAAAGAAGAGTGGAGGCTGTTATAGCAGCGAAGTAGAGACCAACTCCATATTAATGCCCATGAATCTGGAATGAGATGTTTGACGAGCAGGTGTCCACATACTTTTGTAGAGAGAGCGAGAGAAGAGGGGATGAGAGGAGAGAGAGAGGGGATGAGAGGAGAGAGAGGGGGGATGAGAGGAGAGAGAGAGAGGGGATGAGAGGAGAGAGAGAGGGGATGAGAGGAGAGAGAGAGGGGATGAGAGGAGAGAGAGAGGGGATGAGCTGAGAGAGAGAGGGGATGAGAGGAGAGAGAGAGGGGATGAGAGGAGAGAGAGGGGATGAGAGGAGAGAGAGAGGGGATGAGAGGAGAGAGAGAGGGGATGAGAGGAGAGAGAGAGGGGATGAGAGGAGAGAGAGAGGGGATGAGAGTGTGCTCCTATGCTTATTATAGTGCATGATGCGCTCTAGCCAATCAGAGCACAGCCCTCTGATAAGCTTTCCTATGACGTCGTCGTCATCACTACGACGACACACGTCGTCATTACATCACTATCATAAAACGGGTCCTAGGCCGAGGGCAAAACGGGTCCTAGGCCGAGGGCAAAACGGGTCCTAGGACGAGGGCAAAACGGGTCCTAGGACGAGGGCAAAACGGGTCCTAGGACGAGGGCAAAACGGGCCCTAGGACGAGGGCAAAACGGGTCCTAGGACGAGGGCAAAACGGGTCCTAGGACGAGGGCAAAACGGGTCCTAGGACGAGGGCAAAACGGGCCCTAGGACGAAGGCAAAACGGGTCCTAGGACGAGGGCAAAACGGGTCCTAGGACGAGGGCAAAACGGGTCCTAGGACGAGGGCAAAACGGGTCCTAGGCCGAGGGCAAAACGGCTGCACACATACAGGTTCTCTCATTTATGGTGCAATGGCACCCCTACAGGCCACTGATAACACACCACTCACACTAAACTGCCACAATGGGGGGAGAACACTGACACACACATGGCATGTCCATTAGCAAACACACAAACGTTCTCGTTTTATAGTCCATGCTGTAGTTCTATTGCTCCCCACCCGCACAAAGGGGACCCCTTACTCACCCCCATACGCCTCCTCCCCCTGGTTACCCCACCACAGCCCCCTGCCTCTCCAACAGCTGTCTGGCACGGAGACAAGTGTGTGTGTGTGTGTGTATGCTCTCAAGTCTTTTCGTTACTGTTCAACTAACATTACAAATCTATCTCCTGCTAAAAGAGAGAAACAAAGAAGGAGAGGAGGGTTAAGGAGAAGAGCCAAGTCATGCAGTAGTTGAATAGTTAAAGCTTAAATAAAGGTTACACATTTTTCTTTAAAAAGTCTGTCGGAGTGAGTGTCTGTACAAAAAGGAGACTGTTTATCAGTCACCAGGCATGAACTGTTACTCATCCCCCCATCCTCTTCTCTCTCGCTCCTTAAAAGGATAGAATCTGTGAGGTGGTGACGGCTCGCTGCCTTGGAGCGAAGAAAAGAGAGAAACAGGAAAGAACAAAAAAAATAAAAATCAACCCCTTCTCAGAGAAAAGCTCTCTTATTTCATCCATTTCCCTCTCCTTCATTCCCTCTCCTCTTTCATTCTCTCATACCACTCCCTGCATGCGGAGTAGACTGGACCAAGGTTATTTTTATTCTAAAAGCTTACAGATGGCAGAGTCCATTGTGTGCATTTGGAGGAAAAGAGTGGCTCATGACACACCTCTACTGGCCAGCTGGGAGAAGTGCACTCAACATTATATAACTTGAATACAACTTCCCCCCCCATACAACATTCTTCTGCCCCGAGTTTCTCCCCAGCTAGAAGTGGAGGAGAGGGTTTTAGGTTTCGAGAGTCACATTCTTAAGGTTTGGACTGAGAGGCTCCTGATATTAATACACTTTTCTCCTGCTTACAAAGTCTTGAACTTCACAACCTTAATTCAATGTGTTTAGACTGGAAGCCTCACGCGTACAATTTGAAAATGAAGTTACTCTAAAAGTTTGAATGGAATGTACGTGACAAAGACTGGAGAGAAAATGGAGAGCATGGGGAAGGGGGAGGCTAAAAAGTGGCATGAGGTCTTTTGTCTAAACTTAACAGAAGGACAGCTGACTGAGACTTGGTCCCTTTAAACTTTAAAATGTGCACATTACGCCACGGTGTGTGTGTGTGTTAAAGAGAGAAAGAATAGGGGGGGTTCCAGAATAACCTCGGACTGAAAGAGCCCCTTCATCCTGTTTTTCTTTCTGAAAGGAAGCAGGGAAAATGGATTCCTGGCAGTGCATGTGGAGCCCAACAGCAGATGGCTGGGTGGGGCAGGGGGGGAAGGGAAGCAGGATGTGGGACGGCCAGGCTGGGTGGGAGGGGTTAGGGGAGGGGCTAGGACTGTGCTCACTTGCGCACCCCTGGTGTCTGAACAGTGGAGCTGCTTGGAAGAATTACTCCACTGACCCACAGTGCACACATGTCATCTCATAAAGGCTGTATAAAGTTGAAAATCATTTAAACAGCAAAAATCAAATCATGACAAAATGAGAATGTCATTTATTTGCCATTTCCACCAGTCATCAGCTTGCATGTGTGCTGTGATGGTATGGTAAAGACATGACAAAAAGTACCATCTAGAGAATGTAAAATCTTTGTAAAAAAGTCCAAACAATGAAGTTATATATGGTTGGAAGAGTAGCCCTAGAGTATACATACATACAGACAACATATTTATTTAAATGAATTACCTACATCATTGAGTTAAGATACACAAGTCCCAAAACAGATTTTTAAAGTATACTAAAAGCCTCTACTCTAAAACTCAATTAGACCTCTGCAATGCGTTTCCGACCAAATCTCATAAAGTCTCAACATAATGCAGCTCTACTTCATGTATATCTATTTCATGTATTGAACCCTTATGGCATCCTTACATTTACATAATCTTATAACATCTCCCTAGAACTACATACACACACATATATATATATTTTTTAACCATTTTAAATGTACTTTCTAATCATTGAACTAGCTGTGAGTACTGAGTGTACAAAACATTAAAAACACCTGCTCTTCCTGTGACAAACTGACCAGGTGAATCCAGGTGAAAGCTACGATTACTTATTGATGTCATTTGTTAAATCCACTTCAATCAGTGTAGATGAAGAGGAGACAGGTTAAAGAAGCCTTGAGAAATGGAATGTGTCTGTGTGCCCTTCAAAGGGTGAATGGGCGAGACAAAAGAGTTAAGTGTCATTGAACGGGGTATGGTAGTAGGTACCACGCGCACCGGTTTGTGTCAAGAACTGCAATGCTGCTGGGTTTGTCCCACTTAACAGGTTACCGTGTGTATCAAGAATGATCCACCACCCAAAGGACATCCAGCCAACTTGACACAACTGTGAGAAGCATTGGAGTCATCATGGGCCAGCATCCCTGTGGAACGCTTTCAACACCTTGTAGAGTGGGTGGGTGGTGGTGGGGTGCAACTCAATATTAGGAAGGTGTTCTTAATGTTTTGTACACTTTGTGTATATGCCAGTGATCCATGTGCTGTAGAACAAAAGAGTCACTCATGTGGATGGCTGTATGTATGGTGATGCGTGGAGTATGAGTGACCTCTACTGGCTAAACCACAGTACTGTTTCTATAGTAATGTATCAGCCAACAGTAAGGAACACCACAGTCCTAGTGGTTACTACTCTGTCACTCTCTGTGAGAATGACCCTGAGAGTGTATGAGAGGGTGTGTGTTCTAGAGAGAAAGGTTGTGTGTGTGTTATTCTCTCAGGGCCGTTCTGACCTCTCTCTGCTCTCCTGGCCATGAAGGTCTGCAGTGATGACGCACTCACACCATGCAGCCTGCATCACTGATGAAGCACGCACACACAGACACACACAGACACACACACACGCTATTCAGCCTGCATCACTGATAAGGCACCACAGCTGACACTCAGACACAGATTCACCTTGAACTCATTCTCACTGCTGCCACAACCACATAAACAGCTCATAAACCCCCCTTTAAAACACCCGGACGATACACACACACACAGGGAAGAGGCAGTTAGAGGTTAGCTGTAATGCGCTACCACTGGCTGTGGTTATTAAATCAGCCCTATATCAGCCACTCTCCCTGGGACATGAGCTAAGATTTACTACTGCAATTACACCAGCTAATTAAAACAGAGAGAGAGAGAGAGAGGGGGGGGGGGGCGAGAGGAGAGCAAGAGAGGGGGGAGAGCGAGAGAGAGAGAGGGGGGAGAGAGAGAGAATAATAGGGAGTGTATTTGCGAAATTAAGAGGGAGGAGAGGAGGACAGTTAAAGGGAGAGAGAGGGCCATAAAACGAGTCAAACAAAGGAAATGGAGAGAAAGAGGGAGGGAGAGAGAGAAAGAAGGGAGGCAGAGGGAGAAAGAAGGGAGGGAGAGAGAAAGGTGAGGGAGAGAGAAAGAGAAAGGGTGAGGGCTATGTGCGCAAATGTTTCCTCTTCTCATCCACTTCACTTTGCCATTGACCTTGAGTTCCACACAACCACACCCACACACACAAAATCACACACACCTCAGATTCATCCTCTCCCCGTCCCTCCTTCACACTCCAGAGGACTCAAACAAGCCCAACCAGCGCTGGAGGGGGTTGACACTTGCCCGCCCGCTCGCCCACCCTCCATGTGTGTGTGTGCCTATGTACCTCTGTGTGTGTACGTGTGTGTGTGTGGTGCTCCCAAATCCACTAGTGGTTGGTACACGGTGTGGAGCGCGAGCAGAGAGAGGACGTCCTTGAGGATGTAGTATTGGCCTTGCCGTCAAACGGCTCCCTCTAGGGTGGTTGACGGGGTACTGCAAGCTGTCTCAGAAAAGATAAGATCAATCGCAACACAACCGCAACACAACCGCACGACACTGACAGAGATTGTCATGTGGTAGTCATATAGACACCGCACACACACACACTGTGTTCTAACCCTCTAGGTAACAACCGCCTAGGGCTATGGAAGGGTTTGGAGCAGTACTTCTGTCACTCTGAAATATTAACACGCTCATTCTGGACAGACACCAGGAAAGGAGGAGGAGAGGAAGAAAGCGGAAAGGAAGCAGAGATAAAAAGGGGAGCGTGGAAAGAAACGTCGGGCTCCACAGTGTCATGCCACAGAGGAGTGCAGACATTCACTCTGTTAACACACCCCCCCCCCCCGCCCCTGTTCCCTTCCTCAGTCTCCATCTCCATCCGTCTGCTTCTCCTCCCAGGCATCTCTCTCTGCTTTAGTGAGGAGGACAAAGGAAAGCACTCTCTCTCTCTAGCTCCCTCCTCTAGCTCGCGCTCTCCCTCTGTCTCCTTGGGCTAGCCTCGCAGGCTTGATTAGCAGTCGCGAGTTGACCACATGGTGGAAACAGACTGACACGCGCACACGACGAATAGGAGGCAGAGAGAGCGTTTCAGCGGGATCCATAGGCCCCTGGGCTCTGCCTTTAGAAGACATGGGGGCGGGGAGAGGGATACTGCCCTTTAAAATGTCACACAGTGCTCGCAGGGCATGAAAAAACCCCACACACACTTGAGAAAAAAGATGTCAGATCTAAATGTCTTCAAGCCACCATAGAGACTTCTGTTCCTGTTATTGTCACTCTCACTTTCTCTGCCAGTCTCAGGGTCTGGCCAGGGCTCACATAGGCACGGATGAAGAGGAGGAGGAATAGGGGGAGGGAGATGAGGAAGAAAGCAAGAATAGAGAAGGAGGGTATGGAGAGGAGATGATGAGGGGCGAGAGAGGGGGGAAAGGGAGATAGATAGGGGGAGAGGGGTAAGAACGGGGACAGCACCAGCGAGACCCGGCCTCAATCACAAGGATTAGCTCTGAGCAGCCAGCTAGCGTCTCTGTCCGTCTGTCTGCCACAGATGATCAGGAACAAGATTTAATCCAACTGCTAAAACGGGGGCCTGGCTCTCCTCTTTCATCCACATAAAGGGAACCTACATACAGTAGTGTAGCGCGTGTGTGTGTGTGTAGGGTTTCAGACTTAACATTTTCCACTGGTTGCACTAGCGCTACTAAGTTTTTCAGTTGGTGGCACCAGGCCATGATTTCGGTGCACCAGTTTTTTTCCCCCTCCTGGCATTACGCAATATAAAAAACGAGTAGCATGTTGTACAGTCATTCACAGTGCTTTATTAAAAAGTCTAATAGTCTACTGAGATGGTGTTCAAGAACAAAGTTGGTTCAACTCCTCAGGTTGTGGTTCAACATATATTTTTTTAAATGTTCAACTCAATCCAGTGATTGTCAATCCATTTTTTGGGTAGCCAATTGGATTAATAATGAGCAAAAAATATATAAAAAAACGCAACCATTTCTAATATTTTACTGAGTTACAGTTCATATAAGGAAAATCTGTCAATTGAAATAAATGAATTAGGCCCTAATCTATGGGTTTCATATGACTGGGCAGGGAGTGCAGCTGCTTGGCAGCCAGGCCCACATGCTGGGGAGACAGGCCCAGCCAATCAGAATTATTATTTTTCCACATAAGGGCTTTATTACGGACAGAAATACACCCCTCCCCCAACACATTACTTTTATATTTTTGTTAAGTCGAATAAAATATATTTTACTGTTAAATTGGGTTCCAGAAATTATGTACTTTATGTTCAATCGAGATTAATTTGCCTGCATCTTTATGTGCACTAATATCAATATCAAATATCTTGGTTATAAAATTGCTCAAAACAGCAGCAGTCCCGAGCAAAACAGGTGTAGGGGCAAGCAGGCGGGGACTTTCAATACAGGAATCATAAGGATACCATACTTTATCAAATCATGGTTTTAGCCAGCCCCCCCTGCGGAGGTTTAGACCCAGTGACTGCTGAGGTTTAGACCCAGTGACTGCTGAGGTTTAGACCCAGTGACTGCTGAGGTTTAGACCCAGTGACTGCTGAGGTTTAGACCCAGTGACTGCTGAGGTTTAGACCCAGTGACTGCTGAGGTTTAGACCCAGTGACTGCTGAGGTTTAGACCCAGTGACTGCTGAGGTTTAGACCCAGTGACTGCTGAGGTTTAGACCCAGTGACTGCTGAGGTTTAGACCCAGTGACTGCTGAGGTTTAGACCCAGTGACTGCTGAGGTTTAGACCCAGTGACTGCTGAGGTTTAGACCCAGTGACTGCTGAGGTTTAGACCCAGTGACTGCTGAGGTTTAGACCCAGTGACTGCTGAGGTTTAGACCCAGTGACTGCTGAGGTTTAGACCCAGTGACTGCTGAGGTTTAGACCCAGTGACTGCTGAGGTTTAGACCCAGTGACTGCTGAGGTTTAGATCCAGTGACTGCTGAGGTTTAGAGGTTGCCAGATACACCCAGATATCCTATCCTATTATCTACAAAGGTGGACTCTAACTGTTTGGTCTGATTGCAGGTTAGGCCCTCCATGGTTCCCATAGCGTTTCTAATATCCGTTTCAGCCCCATACAAACGAAGACACAAATACTGAGACCCCCCCACAAACCAAAAATCCTCTCCTAAAACATCTGTTTCTCAAACCCTCGAAGGAATTGGTCACAATTATACGGGCACACAAAACCAACACGCACACAGTTCTAATCCCGCCATGTGCTTACTGACCTGTCGAGATGGAAGGGCTATGCAGCCAGTCAACGGCCCAAACAGGCCACGACGTGTGTGTAAGCTGATTTACTGTACCCCCCCCCCCCCCCCAAGAGGTTAGCCTCTGTCTCCTTTCCTGGTGTGCTGCAAAATATTTTGTGTGTGTGTAAGACGGTCTAGTACAGATAGACACCATAGTCTGTGTAATCCAGTCAGACGGGAGCTAAAGCTGCAGTTAACTCCAGAGACTGTCAGAACAGCTCCAGGGAGAAGAAAGGAGAAGGAAAAAAATAGGCCTTACACACGGCAGTTACCACAGACAGCTTCAGCACTGAGACATACAGTTGCACTGAGTCAGAAGTTTACATACACCTTAGCAAACTACATTTAAACTCAGTTTTTCACAATTCCTGACATTTAATCCCAGTAAAAATTCCCCGTCTTAGGTCAGTTAGGATCACCACTTTATTTTAAGAATGTGAAATGTCAGAATAATAGTAGAGAGAATGATTTATTTCAGCTTTTATTTCTTTCATCACATTCCCAGTGGGTCAGAAGTTTACATAAACAATTTAACCACATAATAATTGAGTGTAACTTGGGTCAAACATTTCGGGGTAGCCTTCCACAAGCTTCCCAAAATAAGTTGGGTGAATGTAGGCCCATTCCTCCTGACAGAGCTGGTGTAACTGAGTTAGGTTTGTAGGCCTCCTTGCTCGCACACGCCTTTTCAGTTCTGCCCACAAATTTTCTGTAGGATTGAGGTCAGGGCTTTGTGATGGCCATTCCAATAACCTCGACTTTGTTGTGCTTAAGCCAATTTGTCACAACTTTGTAAGTACAGTCGTGGCCAAAAGTTTTGAGAATGACACAAAAATGTTCACAAAGTCGGCTGCCTCAGTTTGTATGACGGCCATTTCCATATACTCTAGAATGTTAGGAAGAGTGATCAGATGAATTGCAATTCATTACAAAGTCCCTCTTTGCCATGCAAATGAACTGAATCCCCAAAAACCATTTCCACTGCATTTCAGCTCTGACACAAAAGGACCAGCCGACATCATGTCAGTGATTCTCTCGTTAACACTGGTGTGAGTATTGACGAGGACAAGGCTGGAGATCACTCTGTCATGCTGATTGAGTTTGAATAACAGACTGGTAGCTTCAAAAGGAGGGTGGTGCTTGGAATCATTGTTCTTCTTCTGTGAAACATGGTTACCTGCCGTCATCATTGCTTTGCACAAAAAGGGCTTCACAGGCAAGGATATTGCTGCCAGTAAGATTGCACCTAAATCAACCATTATCGGATCATCAAGAACTTCAAGGAGAGCGGTTCAATTGTTGTGAAGAAGGCTTCAGGGCGCCCAAAAAAGTCCAGCAAGCGCCAGGACCATCACCTAAAGTTGATTCAGCTGCAGGATTGGGGCACCACCAGTGCAGAGCTTGCTCAGGAATGGCAGCAGGCAGGTGTGAGTGCATCTGCATGCACAGTGAGGCAAAGACTTTTAGAGGATGGCCTGGTGTCAACAAGGGCAGCAAAACCACTTCTCTCCAGGAAAAACATCAGGGACAGACTGATATTCTGCAAAAAGTACACGGATTGGACTGCTGAGGACTGGGGTAAAGTCATTTTCTCTGATGAATCCCATTCCATATTGTTTGGTGCATCTGGCAAAAAGCTTAAGCGCTACCATCAGTCCTGTGTCATGACAACAGTAAAGCATCCTGAAAACATTCATGTGTGGGTTGCTTCTCAGCCAAGGGAGTGGGCTCACTCACAATGGTACCAACATATCCTCCGAGAGCAAGTTCTCCCAACCATCCAGGAACAGTTTGCTGACGAACAATGCCTTTTCCAGTATGATGGAGCACCTTGCCATACGGCAAAAGTGATAACTAAGTGGCTCGGGGAACAAAACATCGATATTTTGGGTCCATGACCAGGAAACTCCCCAGACCTTAATCCCATTGAGAACTTGTGGTCAATCCTCAAGAGGCAGGTGGACAAACAAAAATCTACAAATTCTGACAAATTCCAAGCATTTATTATGCAAGAATGAGCTGCCATCAGTCAGGATGTGGCCCAGAAGTTAATTGACAGCATGCCAGGGAGGATTGCAGAGGTCTTGAAAAAGAAGGGTCAACGCTGCAAATATTGACTCTTGCATCAAGTTCATGTAATTGTCAATAAAAGCCTTTGACGCTTATGAAATGCTGGTAATTATACTTCAGTATTCCATAGTAACATTTGACAAAAATATCTAAAGACACTGAGGCAGCAGACTTTGTGAAAATTAATATTTGTGTCATTCTCAAAGCTTTTGGCCATGACTGTATGCTTGGGTCATACATTTGTGACCAAGCTTTAACTTCCGGACTGATTTCTTGAGATGTTGTTTCAATATATCCACATAATATGCCCTCCTCATGATGCCATCTATTTTGTGAAGTGCACCAGACCCTCCTGCAGCAAAGCACCCCCACAACATGATGCTGCCACCCCCGTGCTTCACGTTTGGGATGGTGTTCTTCGGCTTGCAAGCCTCCCCCTTTTTTCTCCAAACATAACGATGGTCATTATTGCCAAACAGTTCTATTTTTGTTTCATCAGACCACAGGACATTTCTCAAAAAAGTACAATCTTTGTCCCCATGTGCAGTTGCAAACCGTAGTCAGGCTTTTTTATGGTGGTTTTGGAGCAGTGGTGAGCGGCCTTTCAGGTTATGTCGATATAGGACTCGTTTTACTGTGGATATAGATACTTTTGTACTTGTTTCTTCCAGCATCTTCACAAGGTCCTTTGCTGTTGTTCTGGGATTGATTTGCACTTTTCGCACCAAAGTATGATCATCTCCAGGAGACAGAACGCGTCTCCTTCCTGAGCAATATGACGGCTGCGTGGTCCCATGGTGTTTATTCTTGTGTACTATTGTTTATACAGATCAACGTGGTATCTTCAGGCATTTGGAAATTGCTCCCAAGGATGAACCAGACTTGTGGAGGTCTACAATTTTTTTCTGAGGTCTTGGCTGATTTATTGATTTTCCCATGATGTCAAGCAAAGAAGGTAGGCCTTGAAATATATCCACAGGTACACCTCCAATTGACTCAAATGATGTCAATTAGCCTATGAGAAGCTTCTAAAGCCATGACATAATTTTCTGGAAGTGTCCAAGTTGTTTAAAGGCACAGTCAACTTAGTGTATGTACACTTCTAACCCACTGGAATTGTGATACAGTGAATTATAAGTGAAACAATCTGTAACCAATTGTTGGAAAAAGTACTTGTGTCATGCACAAAGTATGTCCTAACCGACTTGACAAAACGATAGTTTGTTAACAAGAAATGTGTGGAGTGGTTGAAAAACTATATTTAATGACTCCAACCTAAGAGTATGTAAACTTCCGAATTCAACTTAAACACAGGGAGGAAGAGACAGACACGCACTATATTTTTTTTTACGACACACATCATTTGAGGCCTTCATAGACTGCATCAACTCCGGCCCTGTGTATGGTGTGTGCAACAGGATGTAGCTAGGTCCTAGACCTGTGGGTGGTGTGTGTGTGTGTGTGTGTGGTTGTGTGTGTTGGGGGGGGGAGATGCTCTGGTCCTCTCGTGTAGCATGGCTCAGTGAGTGTGTCAGTTTGTGTTGAGGCTCACTGAGAAACCGCTGAGAGCTGGCAGCTGCATTAAATTTTAACCCTGCATCTAACTGCTCGGCGCACCCCCTCTCTCACACTCACACACACACACACACACAGAATGATGGATACACACACTCTCATCCTATTATCGTGGCTCAGATGTGATGGCAGGAGATGGGGATCGACGGAGCGAAAGACACAAGCAGACAGAGTAAAGAGAGGATGGAACCTATTACACACTGATACGCACACGTGACGCACACACACACACAAAGCCAGGACAGGGTAGGAATATGAATCCACAGTCAGAGGCAGCTAAATGCACAGAGGCAAATGGAATGTCACTGTGTATCACTCAAGCCCCGTTCCTCGTCCTGTGATCTTCTCAATCTGTTTATCTTCTTCCCTAACCCCTTCGCTCTCTTTGTCTTTCTATCCCTGTGTCACTCATCCTCAATGTCCTTCAGCCTCTCAACCCCTCCTCTCTCCCGCTGTCCTCGCTGAGTTGTCACTCATCCTCTCCATCCCCCTTTCTGACCTGTCTTTGTCTGACTGTCCTCACCTTAAATCCCTGACCCCCCCGTCCTCTGTCCTCTCTTCATTGCCTCGCTCTCTGTCCTCTCCCCCCTTCCCTTCTGTCCCTCTCTGAGCCCCAGTGGACTGTGGGAAAGCAGGCGGTGCTCAGAGGCGCTGGACTCTTAATTAAGGGGCATAACGAGGCCGGAGCTTAACGAGGTCACATACACACACCCTCACCCCCTCTCGGACACACAAACTGAGATGACACACACACACACAGTTGCCACCTAGCGCACACACACGCCTCTTTCTCTTACATCAACACAGACAATCAGTGTAAGAACTCCAGGGCCTAACCCTATGGGGGCAGGACTCAATCAGCTAGTGCAATCAGAAAAGCCGAACCCACACACTCACACTGCGACAAGACACACTGCGACAGACACACGAACACACACTGCGACAGACACACGGACACACACTGCGCTACAAACATAATAAGCCCAGAGCTGATGGTCGAAGAGAGACCATGATATTATTCAGTCGTCTAGTCCAGCTCCCCACACACACACACACACACACACGCACACACGAGGCTGGAAGTACACAATTTTGCTATTTTCAGAGAGAGAGGGAGAGCGAGGGTTCCTGGTGAAGGTGACTTTGGGCTGAGACGAGTGGTAATTGGGTACACATACAAATGCCTTTTTCTCCGGGTTCATTTCAAACTTTTTTTCTCCCTCTTCTCTCCTCCCTCTTCTGCCCCCTCTCTCGCTGGCGTGGCCCCCGAACGAGATTACCTTTCGACACGGAAGCGAGGGAGGCGCGGAGACGGAGAGGGAGACAGATGATTGACTAGTAAAATATAGACAGGGAGAAAATGGCTCTGGTCTGGATATGAAAAATAAACAAATAACCAAATGCGCGTACACACACACCCCTACATATATGATTTACTCTGTGGGGGAGCGAAGCAGAGCGGAGAAACATAATGTCACTCTCTCGGTCACCCTGCTCTTGACTGACTGGCACACACACACACACACACACACACCTCTGGTCATCTCATTTCCTCAGACGAGTGACATTTCTCTTCCCTGCTCTGTCGCCACGGTGACGGAATTTGAATTCCTTTATCTGCCTCTCCCTCCCTCTGTGACTGGGCAAGGGGTGGGGACCGGCGGGAAGGAGAGTGAGTAGAGAGGACTGAGGGAAAGGAAGACAAAGAGGGAGGCAGAGAGAAAAAGAGAGAGAGCAAGGGAGAAAGAGATAATAGAAGAGAGAAACAACAGACGCGACCAGAATACATACTTGAGAGAGGAAAAAAAAGGGGGAAAAAAAAACTCCAGGGATTTCAATTGCCATGACAACCCTGTCTTCTACTCTCCTCTCCCCTCCCTGTCCAGACCAGAATAAGTTGAACTGGTGGTGAACACGCACACGCACACACACAGAGAGAGGGTGTATGGTCAATCAGCTCATCAATGGACGACTAACATTGACTGATGTAATCCCTTGGAATAAGTAGATTAAGTGTACAAAACATTAGGAACACTTGCTCTTTCCATGACAGGCTGACCAAGTCAAAGCTATGATCCCTTATGAAGCCAATTCAAATCCGTGTAGATGAAGGGGAGGATACAGGTTAATGAAGGATTTTTAAGCCTTGAGACTATTTAGACATGGGTTGTGGTACGTGTGCCATTCAGGAGGGTGAATGAGCAAGACAAAGGATTTAAGTGGCACCGGTTTGGGTGTCAAGAACTGCAACACTGCTGTCCCCCCCCCCCCCCCCACGCTTAACAGTTTCCCGTGTGAATCAAGAATGGTCCACCACCCATCCAGTCAACTTGACACAACCATGGGAAGCATTGGGCCGGCATCCCCGTCGAACGCTTTGTAGAGTCCCACGCCCCGACAAACTGTGTCTGTTCAGGGGTAAAGGGGGTGCAATTCAATATTAGAAAGGTGTCCTTAATGTTTTACACACTCAGTGTATAGGTACGCTTGTGAGTGAGTAAGTGTGTGTGTAAGAATGTGTGCGGGTTGGGGGGGAAAGCGAGTGAGAGAGAACGTGTGAGAGCTAGACAGTGAATGCGTCCAGGGGGTTAGTGCACAGGGCCCAAGAGGATAATTAAAAGAGGAGAACCTTGCAGCAGAAAACTTTACAAAGAGCAGGTTAGTACCGACCTTTAAAAGACAGACAGACAGACAGGAAAAAAGAACAACAGACTAAGCGAGAGACAGAGTGATATATGGGAAGTAAAAGTGTGAGAGAGAGTTAGAGGAGGAGAGAAGGGAGAGAAGAGGGATGGAGCAAGGGAGAGAAGAGGGATGGAGCAAGGGAGAGAGTTCGGGGAGGAGAGGACAAGAGAGGGAAAGGGATGCTAATCACAAACCTGCCGGGACACTATAATACGAATGCCTGACCACAAATGTCAACGGGGAGAGAGAAAGAGAGGACAGAAAGTGAGTCAGAGGGGGCAAGAGAGGAGGTGGGAGGCGATGGGAAAGGTGTGGAGGGAAAACGCAATTCTCTGATGTTAAGAAATATATATATATCCCCCATTTCCCCATAGGAGTGGACGAGAAGCTCAGGGTCAGATGGGTGAAGGCGTGGGAGTGTCTCCCACTCTCTCTCTGTAGCCTTAAAGCCTTGCCCTTGATCCAACCTTGAATGCAGTTTCACTCCGACTAAGCTTAGTCTTAATACTAAATCCAATGCTCTCTCTACCCCCCCGCCCCCGCCCCACACACCATTCTGACTGTGTAGTAAGATTATGAGACGAATATGTCCTCTCTCATTTGAATGCTTCTCCTCTTTATGGGCTCCTCACTGAGGACATCAGCCCACGCTCTCTCTGCCCTCTCTCTCCCTGGCACACTGTACGCCAGGTATCATCGACTAGATTCAGCCGTGGGCCGATGTTTCCTTGAGAGAATGGTCGGGGGGGGGGCCTGGAACAGAATTCCAAATATTGTACAGGCTGCTGATTGACCGCAAGCCCAAACAGATAACAGTTGACTAAAACAATCATGCCAAACCTTGCTGTCCAACAATAAAATAAACATATATATATTATTTAAACATCTCAGAAAACTTGGGGGGGGGGGGGGGGGAGAGAATAATATCACCAGCAGTTGGAGAACCCTGCTGCAAACAGACAGAGACAGACAGACAGAGACAGACAGACAGACAGAGCAGTGTAGGGAGAGAGCGATTGAGCTATTCAGCAAAAGAGAGGAAGAGAACAGGAGTCGCCTTAGGCCCAGATCTAGGATCAGTGTATCCTCTCCATATCCCATGAGCACTCTGGAGGTCAAAGCTCAGCAAAGGTCACCAGGTCATCTCATCCGGAATCGGAGAATCCTCCTGCACTTCTCCATCTAGTCCTTCTTTCTCCAGCACGCCATCATCACGTCTCCTTCCTGGCCGAGGACACCATCCCCCCCTCCTTTCCATCCCTCGGTCTCTCCACAGTGATTAATGGCAGGAGTGAGGGATGGTGGCAGAGGGCTTTAAAGTGTAATTTGTTCCATTTTCCTCAGGAAACCAAATTCACTTTCTCTCCTCCGTTATAATCTGTTAACATTCAGATGGCCAGCGCAGGCAGACAGCGCATTACCCACCCACGCTGGCAACTAATGACCCTCACACACAGTGCACGCACAAATACGAGTGCGCACACACACACACACATATGACCTTACTTCAATTCATCCCGTAATGGACTGAGAAAAGGGAAGGGGAGCGAGAGACAGCGGGGAAGGAGAGAGAAAATAAGAGAAATTAAGGCCAAGGTACATTGGTACAAATTCTAAAAATCTCTCTCCCTAATGCTTCCTCTCTTTCTCGCTCTTGCTCCCAATGCTTCTCATTCTCTCCTTTTTCCCTACCTCCCTTCCTCCACCCTTGCTCCTTCCCCCTCTCGCTGTTTCTCAGAGCGCTTATAGCTCCCTCCTTTGTTGTAGTGGAACAATGTGCTGCTGTGTACGGTATGACTGCACAGTACACCACCAGAGAGGATCTATAGAAGGGATGTTGGTCATTAGCCCAGCCTCATTCCTTACTAATTACACTCGTTTCCATGCACACCACAATTACACTCAAACGCACCCGCTGACGCTCCTGCCATCGCGCTCAGAACAACCATTGCATCCCACACAGACGCACTCTCTCGCTCTGAAACATCAGAGGAAGAGGAGGCTATTTAAATCTCCATTGTTCCTCTCGGTAGCGCCGTAAGTTCACTAAACGAAGGGGCCGTTCGCGCTCGTTCAGATCGGCTCATCTCAACACGGGCCTCACTTCCCTGTCAGATGGTAGTTCAGGATGATCGAGTTGTACTACACCGTCGGATGTGGCAGGGCCTGCAAACCATTACAGATGACAAAGGGGAGCACAGCCAAGAGCTGCCCAGTGACACGAGCCTACCGGACGAGCTAAACTACTTCTATGCTCGCTTCGAGGCAAATAACACTGAAACATGCATGAGAGCACCAGCTGTACCGGAAGACAGTGATCACGCTGATGTGAGTAAGACCTTTAGACAGGTCAACATTCACAAGGCCGCAGGGCCAGACGGATTACCAGGACGTGAACTGCGAGCATGCGCTGACCAACTAGCAAGTGTCTTCACTGACATGTTCAACCTCTCCCTGAGTCTAATACCAACATGTTTTAAGCAGACCACCATAGTGCCTGTGCCCAAGAACACTAAGGTAACCTTTCAAAATGACTACCGACCCGTAGCACTCACGTTTGGAGCCATAAAGTGCTTTGAAAGGCTGGTCATGGCTCACAACACCATCATCCCAGAAACCCTAGACACACTCCAATTTGCATACCGCCCCAACAGATCCACAGATGATGTAGTCTCTATTGAACTCCACACTGCCCTTTCCCACCTTGACAGAAGGAACACCTATGTGAGTATGCTATTCATTGACTACAGCGCAACGTTCCAACACCATAGTGACCTCAAAGTTCATCACTAAGGACCTTGGGACTAAACACCTCCCTCTGCAACTGGATCCTGGACTTCCTGACAGGCCACCTCAGGTGGAAACGGTAGGCAACAACAAATCTGCCACGCTGATCCTCAATACAGGGGCCCCTCAGGGGTGCGTGCTCAGCTCCCTCCTGTACTCCCTGTTCACTCATGACTGCACGGCCAATTTGCCGATGACACAACAGTGGTAGGCCTGATCACCGACAACAACGAGACAGCCTATAGGGAGGAGGTCAGAGATCCGGCCGTGTGGTGCCAGGACAACAACCTCTCCCTCAACGTGATCAAGACAAAGGAGATGATTGTGGACTACAGGAAAAAGAGGACCGAGCACGCCCCCCATTCTCATCAACGGGGCTGCAGTGGAGCAGGTTGAGAGCCTCAAGTTCCTTGGTGTCCACATCAACAAATGAACATGGTCCAAGCACACCAATGCAGTCGTGAAGCGGGCACGACAAAACCTATTCCCCCTCAGGAGACTGAAAAGATTTGTCATGGTTCAGCTCCTCAAAAGGTTCTACAGCTGCACCATCCTGACTGGTTGCATCACTGCCTGGTATGGCAACTGCTCGACCTCCAACCGCAAGGCACTACAGAGGGTATTGCAAACGGCCCAGTACATCACTGGGGCCAAGATTCCTGCCATCCAGAAGGCCCTGAAAAATGTCACACTGTTCTCTCTGCTACCACACGACAAGCAGTACCGGAGCGCCAAGTCTAGGTCCAAGAGGCTTCTAAACAGCTTCTACCCCCAAGCCAGAAGACTCCTGAACATCTAGTCAAATGGCTACCCAGGGTATTTGCATCCCCCCCACCCTCCACACCACTGGCACTCTCTGTTGTCATCTATGCATAGTCACTTTAATTAACTCTACCTACATGTACATACTACCTCAACTAACCGGTGCCCTCGTACATATGTACCAGCACCCCCCTGTATATATTGTTACTTTTTACTGCTCCTCTTTAATTACTTGTTACTTTGATCTCTTATCCGTATTTTTGAAACCGCACTGTCGGGCTCGTAGGTAAGCATTTCAGTGTACGGTTGTATTCGGCACATGCGACTAACACATTTGATTTGATTTTGATACATGGTTTAGTAACTACATAGCGCCTTCAGAACCATAGGTAATGCTTTCTCTCCCCTAGCTGCTGATCTCCAATGTCAATGTCCACCAGATGCATTTGCGTTTTGTTTCGCCGGATGTCTAGCCCGCGTCTTAAGTACTTGACGCACGAGCGCGTCGCTTCTTAACTAGCTAAACGCTAGCTAGTCGGAGCGTGTGAGCACTAACGTTTGAGCCACCGCGCGGTAAAGCAACGCACAAGTTGAAAATATTTACACAGCACGCACCGCATCCACAACGCGCCGCACTGCTCCGTTTAGGACCATGTTGCTCTTTCGGCTTGTATTTTGTCTTTCTATTGTCGTGTGTATTTTCTGTCATTTCTGTAATTCAAGGCTCATCTGTAAAAGAAACCTTGGTCTCAGTATGACTCCCCGAGAAAGAAAAAAAAGAAGGTTAATTAAACACTATAAAAATTGACAACGAATTACTTCCGCCGGAACGCAAAGAGTTTTAATACATCTGGTGGACATGAGACGTAATGCTTGGAATAAAAAGCGTCTACACGTCATTAATCAAGACTAAGGTTACGAAGACGGACAGGACGGATTTCGGCAGTCACAATTGACACTGACAAGTCTGTCTCCGCTGTACGACTTCCCTCCCAGAGCCATGTACAGTGCCTTGCAAAAGTATTCGGCCCCCTTGAACTTTGCGACCTTTTGCCACATTTCAGGCTTCAAACATAAAGATATAAAACTGTATTTTTTTGTGAAGAATCAACAACAAGTGGGACACAATCATGAAGTGGAATGACATTTATTGGATATTTCAAACTTTTTTAACAAATCAAAAACTGGAAAATTGGGCGTGCAAAATTATTCAGCCCCTTTACTTTCAGTGCAGCAAACTCTCTCCAGAAGTTCAGTGAGGATCTCTGAATGATCCAATGTTGACCTAAATGACTAATGATGATAAATACAATCCACCTGTGTGTAATCAAGTCTCCGTATTATTGCACCTGCACTGTGATAGTCTCAGAGGTCCGTTAAAAGCGCAGAGAGCATCATGAAGAACAAGGAACACACCAGGCAGGTCCGAGATACTGTTGTGAAGAAGTTTAAAGCCGGATTTGGATACAAAAAGATTTACCAAGCTTTAAACATCCCAAGGAGCACTGTGCAAGCGATAATATTGAAATGGAAGGAGTATCAGACCACTGCAAATCTACCAAGACCTGGCCGTCCCTCTAAACTTTCAGCACATACAAGGAGAAGACTGATCAGAGATGCAGCCAAGAGGCCCATGATCACTCTGGATGAACTGCAGAGATCTACAGCTGAGGTGGGAGACTCTGTCCATAGGACAACAATCAGTCGTATATTGCACAAATCTGGCCTTTATGGAAGAGTGGCAAGAAGAAAGCCATTTCTTAAAGATATCCATAAAAAGTGTAGTTTAAAGTTTGCCACAGCCACCTGGGAGACACACCAAACATGTGGAAGAAGGTGTTCTGGTCAGATGAAACCAAAATTGAACTTTTTGGCAACAATGCAAAACGTTATGTTTGGCGTAAAAGCAACACAGCTCATCACCCTGAACATACCATCCCCACTGTCAAACATGGTGGTGGCAGCATCATGGTTTGGGCCTGCTTTTCTTCAGCAGGGACAGGGAAGATGGTTAAAATTGATGGGAAGATGGATGGAGCCAAATACAGGACCATTCTGGAAGAAAACCTGATGGAGTCTGCAAAAGACCTGAGACTGGGACGGAGATTTGTCTTCCAACAAGACAATGATCCAAAACATAAAGCAAAATCTACAATGGAATGGTTCAAAAATAAACATATCCAGGTGTTAGAATGGCCAAGTCAAAGTCCAGACCTGAATCCAATCGAGAATCTGTGGAAAGAACTGAAAACTGCTGTTCACAAATGCTCTCCATCCAACCTCACTGAGCTCGAGCTGTTTTGCAAGGAGGAATGGGAAAAAATGTCAGTCTCTCGATGTGCAAAACTGATAGAGACATACCCCAAACGACTTACAGCTGTAATCGCAGCAAAAGGTGGCGCTACAAAGTATTAACTTAAGGGGGCTGAATAATTTTGCACGTCCAATTTTTCAGTTTTTGATTTGTTAAAAAAGTTTGAAATATCCAATAAATGTCGTTCCACTTCATGATTGTGTCCCACTTGTTGTTGATTCTTCACAAAAAAATACAGTTTTATATCTTTATGTTTGAAGCCTGAAATGTGGCAAAAGGTCGCAAAGTTCAAGGGGGCCGAGTACTTTCGCAAGGCACTGTATTTCCAGAGTTGGGCCAGTGGGGTTTCTGCATTATGATGTATTCACAGGACACTTCAACATCCTACGGCAACCATGTTATCGCCCCATTAACATTACGTTAATATAAGATATTTAAACAACGCTAAGTAACTTCATATCTAGAATTAGAACAATATTCAAAAGTCTAAAAGTTGGCCTAACTATCTAAATATATGTCTCTGCTCTCTCCTACTCTCGGTAACATAAAATCACTTTTATCACTACTTCTAAACTGAGTTGAGCAGGCGTGACTCACACCAGCTTTATATTCCGCATATCTCTGATGGATTCCATCTCCCACAGTTCAACTCAATATCTATGTTCAACGCTACAGTATCTCTCCACACTTCTCTATCAGTTCATCTCTCTCTCTCTTCTTAGGATTAGCTCAACCCCCGGAGATAACAGGGTTTTAAACTTCACACAAATTAACACTGTGGGAAAAAGAGAGAGAGGGAGCGAGACAGAGAGAGACGGAATGAGAGAGATGGAGATTAGGACAGCGGAACAAGCTCACATCCAGGTCACGCTGCTCTGCCTTTCAGAAAGTAACCTGCTCTCATAAATACTCCTCCCCGCCCTGCCTTTCATCCCTCTCTTTCCATTAAAACACATCCCAGAAACATGGTGTTCCACTCTGTCTCCCTCACGTCTTCTCTATTATTAATGCTAGTTAACGCTCGCCCAAACTATGTGCGTGCGTCTCACACGGCAGAGGGACTGATGAACAAAAGTGGGGGAGGGGGGAGCTGCAAGTGTTAACACGGCATCATCAGTGCATTCTCTGACGCTGGCAAACACACTGTTTGCTGCTGAGGCAGATGAGGAGTGAAAGAAGTCACATTAAAACAGCAAACTCGTCCTGTTTTCACTTTCATACCCCCAGTCCCTTTTCATAATGCATTAAAGCCACCAGTCAGAGGGAGGGAGGGAGGGAGGGAGAGAGAGAGGGAGGGAGAGAGGGAGGGAGGGATATTCTCAAAGTAATTTGGAGCTCACGGATATAGCGAGGAAGATTAAACGCAGGAAATAGAAGCGCATGTGATGGAGAGGCGAGCAAGGGATGAGGATGGACTGATAGATGGAGAGATCATGTACATAGATAAAAGATGGGGTGTACAGATAGAG
The DNA here is from genome assembly GCF_045791955.1 of Oncorhynchus clarkii lewisi. Taxonomy (NCBI): domain Eukaryota; kingdom Metazoa; phylum Chordata; class Actinopteri; order Salmoniformes; family Salmonidae; genus Oncorhynchus; species Oncorhynchus clarkii. Next base: position 6,825,676 of record NC_092160.1, on the reverse strand, counting down.
GAAGGGGGAGGAGAAAGATATGGTGTCACTGATTCAGTTAGTGACTGTGTGTGTGTTTGTGTGCGAGAGGTTTTGTTTGGGGTGGGGGGGGCCCGCGGGGCACTGCTGCCCTTGTTATTGTGAAACAGTGGGACAACACACACACACACACACAGTACAATCAGAGCACACACACAGTACACACAGTACCACCAGAGCACACAACACAGTAAACACCTACACACATTAGAGGCTTGGGTTGGGAGTAATCTTGACACAGACGTAAAGAGACAGAAAGACACGCTAACTCCGCATTAACAGACTCTTAAACAAACAAACATCCCATTACCGTTAAACAACCATCAACGTAACGTAGCCTAACTGCCGAAGCATTTACAATATCAATGTTTAAATATGATGCTAATGGTAGATGTAGCCTGGGAGAGATGGAGGGACACAAAGATCCATCCAATAACACAGAGAATGTTCCTGACTAATAGATGAAGGGACAGAGACACAGCACTATGTAGACCATATACTGGTGGTTAGAGGGCTATCTAACACACAGCTGACAGAGAGACACAGAGCACTATGTAGACCATATACTGGTGGTTAGAGGGCTATCTAATACACAGCTGACAGAGAGACACAGAGCACTATGTAGACCATATACTAGTGGTTAGAGGGCTATCTAATACACAGCTGACAGAGGCTGAACACCAACAACAATACTGCTGGAGGCAAAGAGCGAGGGAGGGAAAGAAAGGAAAGTAGAGAAACTGACAATGTGGTGTGTGTGTGTGGGATGGACAGGACAAGAGCTGGGATGGCTGGCTGGCCAGGACTCTCTTTGGCTTGTTTTGATTTCTGCCTCAACAACAGCAACCCTGTATTCTCATGGGAATGACAGATATGGAGGTAGTCACTGTGTGTGTGTGTGTGTACCTTCCAGATTCTCTGAGGTGTGTTTGAGTGTTGCTGAAGCCTGACAGTAATGATATTGTTTTTATTAATGTCTGATGAAAGATTTAGCGTCTGGCTGCTGGGGCTTTTAGTGCTTTTACCCCACGGAGAAGAGCGCCTGTCTGGATTCCTCTCCATCACACACACACACACCCTTCACTCTCATCCTCTCTGATTCCTCTCTTTATATATTCCTCTGCCTTGATGTTTCTCACCTCATTTATACCTCTCCCTTTCCATAGCTCTTCACAATGTAAAGATATCCTTTTATCCTTTCTCTGGGTAACATGCACAAATAACAAAGACACACACACACACACACACACACACACACACACACACACACACACACACACACACACACACACACACACACACAGGAATGAGAGACGGAACTCATGAAAGCTCTCAGAACACAATGCAAGCAGAGTGCAAGAATAAAGCATGACTAGAAGCAGAGAGACCGAGTGAGTGAAGGGGAGAGAAAGGAGAAACTGCACTCTTGCATTTAGACAGTCTACAATACAGACGCTAAAGAAAATGTCCGCCGCGCCCCGGTCTCGCTCCCGCTCTTGAACGCGGACGAGTCTTGACAGAGACGGGCACAAAGAACCCACCGAAAGAAAGAAAGCCTGAACAGGCCTTTAGAAGACTGGACGAAGGAGGGAGAGAGGTCTAATAGGGAAAGAGAAGAGGGTTGGAGAGAATGTGTGGTAAACAGAGGGAGGAGAAAGGAGCAGGCAGTCTTGGCTTGGATTCAGCCCAACCATCCTCCTGAAAATCAATATAGCGAGAGAGCGGTGTGCGTGCCGAACGGATCCTACCCATTAGATTACACTCTAAACTCCTAATTAATCCTTCTAAACGGGATTATGGAAACAGAGCATGATAACATCACCATTCCACCCCATGCTCCGACATACGCCGTGTGTGTGTGTGTGTGTGTGTGTGTTTTTACGTCACTTTAACAGCATTCCAGCTCAAGTCTCAGTAGGGATTTCTGTGTCCTTGGTCAATGGCGCTGACAGAGCCGTAGGTCCCTTATGATCAGACTGTGCACGCTAGCACACACACTAAACTCTCCTCAGACCACATGTCTATAAAGGCTTTATGAATTATTATTAGTGTCTTAACATTACACTTCCCACAGTTACACAGCAGACTGGAGGGAATACACACGCACACACGCACACGCACACACACAGAGACATTAGCCCCCACTCCCTCCCTCCCTCCGGCTCAGATGTAGTGTGATACAGGACTATCTTGGGGCTGCCCTGTTATGGACCATATCTACCACAACTAATATCTACCACAACTAGTAGTCTATAACCACAACTAATAGTCTATAACAACTAGTAGTCTATAACCACAACTAATAGTCTATAACCACAACTAATAGTATATAACCAGAAATAATATCTACCACAACTAGTAGTCTATAACCACAACTAATAGTCTATAACAACTAGTAGTCTATAACCACAACTAGTAGTCTATAACCACAACTAATAGTCTATAACAACTAGTAGTCTATAACCACAACTAATAGTCTATAACAACTAGTAGTCTATAACCATAACTAGTAGTCTATAACCACAACTAATATCTACCACAACTAGTAGTCTATAACCACAACTAATAGTATAAAACCAGAAATAATATCTACCACAACTAGTAGTCTATAACCACAAATACTCTATAACCACAACTGAGTCTATAACCACAACTAGTAGTCTATAACCAGAACTAATATATACCACAACTAATAGTCTATAACCACTAATACTCTATAACCACAACTAAGTCTATAACCACAACTAGTAGTCTATAACCTGAACTAATAGTCTATAACCTGAACTAATATATACCACAACTAATAGTCTATAACCCGAACTAATACATACCACAACTAATAGTCTATAACCTGAACTAATATATATCACAACTAGTAGTCTATAACCAGAACTAATATCTACCACAACTAATAGTCTATAACCCAAACTAATATATACCACAACTAATAGTCTATAACCTGAACTAATATATACCACAACTAATAGTCTATAACCTGAACTAATATATACCACAACTAATAGTCTATAACCTGAACTAATATCTACCACAACTAATAGTCTATAACCTGAACTAATATCTACCACAACTAATAGTATATTACCACAACTAATAGTCTATTACCACAACTAATATCTAACACAACTAATAGTCTATAACCAGAACTAATATCTACTACAACTAGTAGTCTATAACCACTAATAGTCTATAACCACAACTAATATCTACTACAACTAGTAGTCTATAACCACTAATAGTCTATAACCCGAACTAATATCTACCACAACTAATAGTCTATAACCTGAACTAATATCTACCACAACTAGTAGTCTATAACCAGAACTAATATCTACCACAACTAATAGTCTATAACCCGAACTAATATCTACCACAACTAATAGTATATAACCAGAAATAATATCTACCACAACTAGTAGTCTATAACCACAACTAATAGTCTATAACAACTAGTAGTCTATAACCACAACTAGTAGTCTATAACCACAACTAATAGTCTATAACAACTAGTAGTCTATAACCACAACTAATAGTCTATAACAACTAGTAGTCTATAACCATAACTAGTAGTCTATAACCACAACTAATATCTACCACAACTAGTAGTCTATAACCACAACTAATAGTATAAAACCAGAAATAATATCTACCACAACTAGTAGTCTATAACCACAAATACTCTATAACCACAACTGAGTCTATAACCACAACTAGTAGTCTATAACCAGAACTAATATATACCACAACTAATAGTCTATAACCACTAATACTCTATAACCACAACTAAGTCTATAACCACAACTAGTAGTCTATAACCTGAACTAATAGTCTATAACCTGAACTAATATATACCACAACTAATAGTCTATAACCCGAACTAATACATACCACAACTAATAGTCTATAACCTGAACTAATATATATCACAACTAGTAGTCTATAACCAGAACTAATATCTACCACAACTAATAGTCTATAACCCAAACTAATATATACCACAACTAATAGTCTATAACCTGAACTAATATATACCACAACTAATAGTCTATAACCTGAACTAATATATACCACAACTAATAGTCTATAACCTGAACTAATATCTACCACAACTAATAGTCTATAACCTGAACTAATATCTACCACAACTAATAGTATATTACCACAACTAATAGTCTATTACCACAACTAATATCTAACACAACTAATAGTCTATAACCAGAACTAATATCTACTACAACTAGTAGTCTATAACCACTAATAGTCTATAACCACAACTAATATCTACTACAACTAGTAGTCTATAACCACTAATAGTCTATAACCCGAACTAATATCTACCACAACTAATAGTCTATAACCTGAACTAATATCTACCACAACTAGTAGTCTATAACCAGAACTAATATCTACCACAACTAATAGTCTATAACCCGAACTAATATCTACCACAACTAATAGTCTATAACCTGAACTAATATCTACCACAACTAGTAGTCTATAACCAGAACTAATATCTACCACAACTAATAGTCTATTACCACAACTAGTCTATTACCACAACTAATATCTAACACAACTAATAGTCTATAACAAGAACTAATATCTACTACAACTAGTAGTCTATAACCACAACTAATAGTCTATAACCACAACTAGTAGTCTATAACCACTAATAGTCTATAACCACAACTAATATCTACTACAACTAGTAGTCTATAACCAGAACTAATATATACCACAACTAATAGTCTATAACCAGAACTAATATCTACTACAACTAGTAGTCTATAACCACAACTAAGTCTATAACCACAACTAATAGTCTATAACCACAACTAATATCTACCACAACTAAGTCTATAACCTGAACTAATAGTCTATAACCAGAACTAATATCTACCACAACTAATAGTCTATAACCTGAACTAATAGTCTATAACCTGAACTAATAGTCTATAACCACAACTAATAGTCTATAACCACAACTAATAGTCTATAACCAGAACTATAACCACAACTAATAGTCTATAACCACAACTAGTCTATAACGACAACTATAACCACAACTATAACCACAACTAATAGTCTATAACCACAACTAATAGTCTATAACCACAACTAAGTCTATAACCACAACTAAGTCTATAACCACAACTAATAGTCTATAACCACAACTAAGTCTATAACCACAACTAATAGTCTATAACCACAACTAATAGTCGATATCCACAATTAATAATATATATCCACAACTAATAGTCTATAACCACAACTAATATCTACCACAACTAATAGTCTATAAGCTGAACTAATATCTACCACAACTAAGTCTATAACCAGAACTAATATCTACCACAACTAATAGTCTATAATCAGAACTAATATCTACCACAACTAATAGTCTATAACCAGTATTAACCAGCTATACTCTCTAAGGAGACACTAACAGAACCATGCAGTATTAACCAGCTATACTCTCTAAGGAGAGACTAACAGAATCATGCAGTATTAACCAGCTATACTCTCTAAGGAGACACTAACAGAACCATGCAGTATTAACCAGCTATACTCTCTAAGGAGACACTAACAGAATCATGCAGTATTAACCAGCTATACTCTCTAAGGAGACACTAACAGAACCATGCAGTATTAACCAGCTATACTCTCTAAGGAGAGACTAACAGAATCATGCAGTATTAACCAGCTATACTCTCTAAGGAGACACTAACAGAACCATGCAGTATTAACCAGCTATACTCTAAGGAGACACTAACAGAACCATGCAGTATTAACCAGCTATACTCTCTAAGGAGACACGACCAGAACCATGCAGTATTAACCAGCTATACTCTCTAAGGAGACACTAACAGAACCATGCAGTATTAACCAGCTATACTCTAAGGAGACACTAACAGAACCATGCAGTATTAACCAGCTATACTCTCTAAGGAGACACTAACAGAACCATGCAGTATTAACCAGCTATACTCTCTAAGGAGACACTAACAGAATCATGCAGTATTAACCAGCTATACTCTCTAAGGAGACACTAACAGAACCATGCAGTATTAACCAGCTATACTCTCTAAGGAGACACTAACAGAACCATGCAGTATTAACCAGCTATACTCTCTAAGGAGAGACTAACAGAACCATGCAGTATTAACCAGCTATACTCTCTAAGGAGACACTAACAGAACCATGCAGTATTAACCAGCTATACTCTCTAAGGAGACACTAACAGAACCATGCAGTATTAACCAGCTATACTCTCTAAGGAGAGACTAACAGAATCATGCAGTATTAACCAGCTATACTCTCTAAGGAGACACTAACAGAACCATGCAGTATTAACCAGCTATACTCTAAGGAGACACTAACAGAACCATGCAGTATTAACCAGCTATACTCTAAGGAGACACTAACAGAACCATGCAGTATTAACCAGCTATACTCTCTAAGGAGACACGACCAGAACCATGCAGTATTAACCAGCTATACTCTCTAAGGAGACACTAACAGAACCATGCAGTATTAACCAGCTATACTCTAAGGAGACACTAACAGAACCATGCAGTATTAACCAGCTATACTCTCTAAGGAGACACTAACAGAACCATGCAGTATTAACCAGCTATACTCTCTAAGGAGAGACTAACAGAATCATGCAGTATTAACCAGCTATACTCTCTAAGGAGACACTAACAGAACCATGCAGTATTAACCAGCTATACTCTCTAAGGAGACACTAACAGAATCATGCAGTATTAACCAGCTATACTCTCTAAGGAGACACTAACAGAACCATGCAGTATTAACCAGCTATACTCTCTAAGGAGAGACTAACAGAATCATGCAGTATTAACCAGCTATACTCTCTAAGGAGACACGAACAGAACCAGAAAGAAAGAGAGAGAAAGACAGTAAGACAGCCAGTCAGAGATACAGGGTAGGTATTTGTGGACAGTGAAGTGCTGGCAGCATTCTCTTCCTGGTTAGGACTTCCTTGCTCTCAGGAGAAAAAGAGGAGGATAGAAAAGCATCACAGCAGGCATTTTAGCACCTCATCCCCCCCAGACACAATATGTCTCACCGCTGTCTCTCTGGCATCTGGCCTCTATCAACATTCTCTCTCCCTCTCTCGTTTCAAACAGAGCATCTCGGACCTACTACGTACCGCACCCACACACACATATATAGGAGTATGTGAGTGGTTGGCAATCCCACTCTTCGCTCTCCAGCACTCAACTTCCTCTCCCTCGCTCCACAAAAACAAACAAAACAAAATTATAAAATAAATACAGTCTCTCAGCCCTCACAGAGGAAAAAAATAAATACAAAATTTGCTCCATTCATTTTTTTCCTTCTTCGTTTAAAAATATTATTTACCTGACACCCCATCTACTTTTGGGACTATGTACCATTTTTTTTTTTTTTTTAAAGAAGTAGGCTATCGTAAGACGCTTTAACATTTCAACAAAATGTTGTAGGCTATAAAACAAGGGGCCTACCTGATGATATGTGGCCACCGTGTTAAAAAACTGTATTTTTCTCTAGTCTTTTGATTATCAGATGCTTCAGTTGTAACAGGGGCTCTGCCATAACGGGGGCTCTGCCATAACGGGGGCTCTGCAGCGCTCACATTTTACAGTTGCGAGACAACTTTAGCACTGTTACAAACTTAGACTGCACATTTTATTTTGTTATCTTCTTCTTTATACAACAGCCAATATAAAAAAAGTCTCCGGTACTGCTGCATGGGCACATTCGTCGTCTTGCTATCCATTACAGACTGTGTGACCTATTTCTAGGGACGACTCGCTTCAACATCTCTGGGCATTAGTGGCCGGGTGGGCTCAACAAATACAACAGAACAGGCCTAATTAAAAGAAGAGTGACGAAGGAAATAGAAAACGCTGGGCAGAGCATGCCCAGAGCTCTTGACTGAGTGGTATTGGGGAAATAACAGCTGCTTCCACTCTGCTCACATCCTCTGGTACACACACACCGGTGTACTTGTGGGTAACAGGGTCTCAAATCTGGAAGAGCAACCCCTACACGGTTCACTGTCGCGGTGACACGCGTCACGCCAGACAACGACACCCACCCATCCATCTACCGCCCCCTCTTTCACCCTCTATCAATCCCCACTCTCCCTCGTTCTTTCACTCTCTATTCATTCTCTCTCCCTCATTCTATCACCCTATATCCCTCGTTCTTTCATTCTCTCCCTCTATCCATCCCCTCTCTCCCTCATTTATTAATTCTCTCCCTCTATCCCTCGTTCTTTCATTCTCTCCCTCTTTCCATCCCCTCTCCCTCATTTATTAATTATCTCCCTCTATCCATCCCCTCTCCCTCATTCTTTCACCCTCTATCCATCCACTCTCCCTCATTCTATCACCCTCTAGCCACCCCATCTCACCCTCTAGCCATTCCCTCTCCCTCATTCTTTCACCCTCTACCCATCTCCTCTCCCTCTATCCATCCCTCCCCCTCCCTCTCTCCCTCTATCCATCCCTCTCCCTCATTCTTTCACCCTCTATCCATCCCCCCTCTCCCTCATTATTTCAACCTTGATCCATCCCTTCTCCCTCATTCTTTCTCCCTATATTCATCCCCTCTCCCTCATTCTTTCACCCTCTAGCCATCCCCCTCCCCTCTCCCTCATTCGTTCACCCTCTCCCCCATTCTTTCACCCTCTATCCATCCCCTTTCCCTCATTCTTTCACCCTCTATCCATCCTCCACTCCCTCTCCCTCATTCTTTCACCCTCTATCCATCCCCTCTCCCTCATTCTTTCACCCTCTAGCCACCCCCCCTCTCCCTCATTCTTTCACCCTCTAGCCAGCCCCTCTCCCTCATTTTTTCACCTGCTATCCATGCCCATCTCCCTCATTCTCTATCCCTCGATCCATCCCCCCTCTCCCTCATTCTTTCACCCTCTATCCATCCCCTCTCCCTCTATCCATCCCCCACTCCCTCTCCCTCATTATTTCACCCTCTATCCATCCCCTCTCCCTCATTCTTTCACCCTCTAGCCACCCCCTCTCTCCCTCTATCCACCCCCCCTCTCCCTCATTCTTTCACCCTCTAGCCAGCCCCTCCCTCATTATTTCACCCGCTATCCATGCCCATCTCCCTCATTCTCTATCCCTCTATCCATCCCCTCTCCCTCATTCTTTCACCCGCTATCCATCCCCTCTCCCTCATTCTTTCACCCTCTATCCATCCCCTCTCCCTCATTCTTTCACCCTTTATCCATCCCCTCTCCCTCATTCTTTCACTCTCTATCCATCCCATCTCCCTCATTCTTTCACCCTCTATCCATCCCCTCTCCCTCATTATTTCACCCTCTATCCATCCCCTCTCCCTCTCCCTCATTCTTTCACCCTCTATCCATCCCCTCGTTCTTTCATTCTATTCATTCTCTCTCCCTCTATTCATCCTCCCTCTATCCCCTGTTCTTTCTCTCCCTCTATCCACCCTCTCTCCCTCATTCTTTCACCCTCCACCCATCCCCTCTCCCTCATTATTTCACCCTCTAGCCATCCCTCTCTCCCTCTATCCACCCCCCCTCTCCCTCTTTCACCCTCTAGCCATCCCCTCTCCCTCATTATTTCACCCTCTAGCCATCCCCTCTCCCTCATTATTTCACCCTCTAGCCATCCCCTCTCCCTCATTATTTCACCCTCTAGCCACCCCCCCCTCCCTCATTCTTTTACCCTCTAGCCACCCCCCTCCCTCATTCTTTCACTAGTACTCTATTCACTCTGCTTCCATCATTCACTCTGACATAAGTCCTTACGTGTCTCTCCATCTCTTTACTCCCACTCCCTCCCGTCCTCTATCCTCTTTACCTCAAAGCTCTCACGCCATTTCTCTACCGAGCTACTGGTTTCTCTCTGTAGATTGTCCATCCCTCTCTCGGAACAGAGCCTCGCAACGAGGTAGAAACTTTCCCTCAGAACAGAAACTTCAACTCAACGTTGAACTTTATCCCTGGAGTATCAACTTAGTTCTCCAAGTAGAGAAAGACACAGTGCTGTCATTAACTATTCACTGTGGATATTGTGTAACACACTGCGTTCCCCTAGTAATAAATACACACATTTAGTTTTTTTTAAACGAGATAGCTTCCTGGACCAAAACTATGGTTGCCACATCCCTATGGTAATAAAATACACATTCTTGATGCGTTTCCCCAATGCGTGACTGCCCTTGTCCCCACCTTCCCTCTTCTCCCAGTGCAAGGTTCACCCTCCAGTTACTCCTCCTGGACGGAGTGATGAGCGTGTGGGGAATGGAGAGGGAGAGATGAAAGGAGAGATGAAGGGAGGGAGAGGGGGAGCTCGCCCATGCATTATTGAACAGACAGAGTAGAGTTTTAGGGATAATGTAAAAGTGGAGTTAGGGACAACCTTTCCCTCTCTCCTCCCCCTCTCTCACTCCTTCCCTCTCCCCCCCCAGCAGATTATACATCTTTTATTCAAGTGGGAGGTTAAAAATTCAAAGCTTGGGGGGAAGAGCGCGGGGGAGGGAATGAGTGTACCTGAAAATGGACAAAATGAACAAATGTCTTTGGGGACTTTCTCAAGTGCTAATCTAGGAGCACTACTCCCTTTGATTAGGACTGAGGGAGAGACCGAGGGAGAGAGGAGGGGGAGGAAGAGGAGGAACATTCCCATGTGGCGCGTCAGCGTGGTGAAAAAATGAAGGTGTCTACAGGGCAAACCAGAACTGCGTCCCAGGAACACATTGATACAGAGCAATGGAGAAGGGCTAGCAAACACACACTCACTCCTCTCGCTCACTGACACACACACACACATAGATCCTAAGTAATGGAGCAGAGCTAACACACACCTCTCTAATAATACCACAGATTAACACACAGACACACACACATTCCTTAAAGGTCGCAAATTAAGGTCAGAAAGCAAAGTGACCTAAACCACAAACCCCTGTAAATACCACGTCTGGTTTAAATGCCATGCTGAAGGCCCTACTGCAGGCCATATGTAAGCAGCGCCAGGAGCAGCCTAGGGCCATTCCCCTCTCTCTAGGAAGAGTGGAACTGGAAGGTTTAATGCTAGGGATATAGTTTAATATCTGCGAGTTCGTAACTGGTTAGGAACAATGGAACTGGAACGTTTAAAGAGATACTGCGAGACTTTGGCAATTAAGCCATTGTTCTACTTACCCAGAGTCAGATGAACACATTTTTGGGGGTCTCTTTGCGCAGTAGCATACACTAGCCTACCTGTAGACTTCTAGTCATCGTGCTAATGCTAGTTAGCGCTGGCTCGCCAAACCACCCACGACTTCCTTCATACTGCACGGCACACAGGGTAAGGGTAAGGAGAAAACGTGCTTAATTGCCAGGATGTAGCAGTATCCGTTCTATGCTAGGAAGAGAGTATCAACTCCAGGAGGAGTAGTCATAAGGACGGGAAGAGATTTCAGGAGCTGCAGATGGAATATGGGAGGTTTTAACTGTCTTTCAGCGAAAACCCTGAAGATTTCCCTGCACCTTGGGGAAAAAAATTGATATTCGAACAACTCAACATTGGAGAACGGACGCCTTATGTGACAGCGTCCGCTGTAGGCAACAGTTAAATGACTGTAGCTGTTGGTATGAACATAGCTTCATATACATCTCCCTCTCACACAGCTGAGATAAGAGAAAAAAAAGACAGGGGAGGAGGAAGGTAGGAGAGAGGAGCGGAGAAGAGGGGGCGCTATCTTGTCATCTGCGTCTTTGAAGACGCTCCTTTCCCCCCACTGCTTCTTCATTCCCTGCCATCGGTGGCATCAAAGTCTGTGGCTAGGCAGTATGCCTGTGTGTGTGTGTGCCCGTGTGAGAGAGAGCGCTGAGTGCCATTGAGTGTGCCAGTGTCTGTGTGTGCTCGTGTGGGAGAGCAAGTGTGTGTGTGCTCGTGTGGGAGAGCAAGTGTGTGTGTGTGTGTGTGTGAGAGAGAATTTGAGTGTGTGTGTGAGAGAGAGAGAATTTGAGTGTGTGTGTGTGTGTGTGTGTGAGAGAGAGTTTGAGTGTGTGTGTGAGAGAGAGAGTTTGAGTGTGTGTGTGAGAGAGTGTGTGTGTGTCTGTGTGTGTGTGTGCGCTACCCCTTAGGGAGGCCTAATAATGAGAATAAACCAGCAGAAACAGTAGCAGACTCCGAGGGCTGCCATAAGCAGGAGCAGGGCAGGCAGGCCCAATCAGTCTACACTCTCTCTCGCTCTGTGTGTGTGTGTGTGTTGACAACACACACTTTTTCTTCTCTTCCCCTTTCTCCATCTCTCGCTCCATGTTGATTAAACTGCTTCTAAACATAGATATGGCCCTCGTATCTCCCCTTCCCCATCCTCTCTCTCCACCCTCCTTCCAGCATTAAAACACCCCCACCCCCAATCCTTCCCTAACACACTTCGACACACACACACCAAATGAAGAGAAAAACGGTCAGATGAAAAAGAGAGAAGGGAGAGAATCTGTCCTTAAAATAATGGATGGGGTAAAAGAGTGGGCGGAGGAAGATTGTAGGTGTTGCAGATCACTGCCTGGATCCTTCCCTTTTCTCCTTTCAAACCCAGCTGCTTCATGCCTAACTCAGTAACAGGCCGCGCTGGGTTCGTAAACACTGGGCTACTTAGCATCTGTAACAAGCTTTCAACCAAATCACCCCAATTAAACACACACACACACACACACACACACACACACACACCTCGCCTGTCACATCGGAGTGTGTATTTATATGCTAATGGTGTTGGGAGCTGAGATTGGAGCGTTGCTTGGCTCGACGGTCGGAGAGTGAGGAGCGAGCGGCGAGGAGCGGGCCGTTCAAAACCGGATAATCTCCAGGAAGAGAAAGTGGAGAGAGATTAAGCACACAGCCGTGATGAAGTGGCGAGGGCACACTTCATTTGCATGTAAAACAGAGGGAGAGCCAGGGAGAAAGCGAAAAGCGAGAGATGGAGCGAGAGTGGGATAGAGGGGACAAAAACATGCGCGGGCTGGGTGTGTGCGAGTATGTGTGTAAATAAGCTGTTGCTTGTTGGCAGGCCCGCAGCACGAGGCGCTCACAGATGTGTTCTAACGCGATAACGACTGATGAATGAGCGGCGTTCTCCAACGGCTCGCAACGATAGAGAGATTCTGAATTCTGAGCTTTCGCTATCAGCAGCCGAGGAGAAGGAAGGAACACAGTGGCTTAGAACAGTGCTGTGCAAAGCCAAGCTAATACACAGCTAATGTGGGGCTTAGCAGTCGCCTTATCCGTACCCAAAGTACTGCACAGCACTCCAGGATAAACATTCACACGCACACACACACACACAGCCAACCTTAACTTACCAAAGGTCTGCACACTGTCAAACTCAAGGCACAAGCACGCCACACACACACACTTACTGCAATCCAATAGTTGCGTAGTAATTCCGTGAGAGGAAAAATGGTGGGGGTGAAGACGGATATTTGAAACATTGGTGGATGAATGGACGTATGGGGGGGGGGGGGCTCTTTTGACTCTGGCATTAGTGACCTACGCATTAACCTGGCTCCCTCCGGCACACAGCGTGGTTTATTAACGACTAGCATCCACCATGTACCCCACTCACACACACGCGCACCCACAAACACACTCAACCAATTTGAACAGGCCTATTACCAAAGCCCGTTGCATAGGCATTTGAAAAACCCACACATAAATCAAAACACACACACACACCGCCCATGCCACAGACACATCAGGCCTGTGCCAGTGTGCCGCAAACCCATTTAAAAGCATTTAAGCTGTTTATTGGCAGATCTTTAAATAAAAAATAAAAAAAGTCCCAAAGGACAAGACACCATGCAGATAAGGGCTGCCTGTGTGTGTTGCGTAACAGACACACTAACGCACAACACTTTCTCCTCCCTGGGTAAACAAATGTTACCCTGTGTGTGTTGCGTAACAGACACACTAACGCACAACACTTTCTCCTCCCTGGGTAAACAAATGTTACCCTGCGACTTCTCCGATAGGAATACGTGAAAACAAACCAACAGCTGGCGGGACAGATAGAAAGGAGGGAAGGAAGGTGTGTGTGTGTGTGAGAGAGAGAAACCTCTACCTATTTTAACAGACGGGTTCTCTCCCTCTCACGGCATCTCTAATAAATCGGGATATCATTTTGCCAGATAGGCGCAGGCTACTTTGTAGTTTAACGTTTAATTGAGAAGGTTTTTTGGGAAAGCCTTTCCTTCTACCAGAAGACTGTTTTCATTAGCGTCATCGCTAACGGCCACACAAAGTGGTAGACATATACTGTATACACAGACAGAGGGCAAATCCCTTTGCCTCAACAGAAAGTCGCAGGAAACACAAATCACTGACGCATTCCAAAAATGTCTTATGATGAACTTGGGAAAATGTATTAATTTAATAAACAATGTTAATTCCCCTACTAGGTTTGAATTGTGTTCAATGTCTAAATGCCTCCATCTCCTCCCTACTGACTCTACAGCCTGGCTACACACAGCACATACAGCACCGACTGCCCTTAAAATACTGGCATGAGTCTTGTCCTGGAAGCAGGAACCGAGCGAGTTCCCCTTAGATATGCCAGCTGCAAAGTCAAAATTGGCTATATTGATTTTTTAAAATGTTTTAATCAGATTTTAGGACTTTGTGGCTGTGCCAGTTATGTGACCAGAGCTGCCCCCAGAACAAGATTCACGAAGAAGAAAAAAAAAGAACACTAGCCTGCTAAAATACTTCCTCTTTTTAAACTGAAGGTTTAACTTTTAGTTCATCAGTATCCATTTTCACCGCTGGTGTGAGAGGCTACGGTGAGGAAGTCCTGTTGACCCACCTCATCACACACTGGTGTGAGAGGCTACGGTGAGGAAGTCCTGTTGACCCACCTCATCACACACTGGTGTGAGAGGCTACGGTGAGGAAGTCCTGTTGACCCACCTCATCACACACTGGTGTGAGAGGCTACGGTGAGGAAGTCCTGTTGACCCACCTTAGCGGGCCGGAATGACCTGTACTGCAGAGGCAGTATCATTAGGACGGAGAGGCCAGGCAGAGAGCACAGAATAGTCTTAGTGAGAGGAACACATGGACACACACACAGAGATGTGGACCTGCGTGCACACACACGTATAACACCCTCACACAGTGTAGGAAATTGATTTCCGTTGAACACAGGGAGATCAAAGGACTCATTATAATTGGTGTGTAAGTGCCGTGGAACCCCCCGACAGACAGAGACACACACACTTATATTAAAACAAGTAGGTAAATGTTAAAAATATACTTATAGTGCAGCTGTCCATAGGCCATATGGAAAGAATTGTGACAAAGACGTGAGAACCTTATTGCCACCCCTATCAATGTCGGCTGTGTGTGTGTGTGTGTGTGTGTGTGTGTGTGTGTGTGTGTATCTGACTAGCAGGGATCAGAGTGGGGAGTGTGAGCCTCAGCACGCCACGACTTGCCATCCGGTAACCCTGGTAATGAAGTAGGTCGCTGTATTCATCGTGGCGCGGCGAGGGGGCGTAGCCAGCGCCGGCTGGTGGGGTGTCACTGAGCGTGCTCCGTAGGGGGGAGGATAATCTCCACGGAGACAGAAACCAGGCCGCTGTGCTACTCAGGTGTGCCACAAACAAATGAACGAAGGAAGGAGGGAGGGGGAGGAAGAGAGGAGGAGGATGAAAGGAGAGGAGAACATATGCAGGCATCACCATGCCTTGAGACATCTTGAAACTTGTATTGGAAAAGGAGATGAAGCAAATGGAGTAAAAACGAAGAGAGGAGATGGGGAGAGACGAGGGAGGTGAAGGAACGAGGAGGGAGGAGAGGGCTGGTTTGGGAAACTAAGGGTTATTAAAATCATCACCATATTAAGAGGATTAATATGTTTCTGGCCCTTTCTCACTTCCATATTAATCACTACAGTAACATCCCCTCTACCCGATATGTATTTCTCCTCTCTCCTTCCGTACCATGTTCTCACTCTCTCCTTCACTGTCCCGTCCTACCTCCTTTCCTGTCCCCTACCTCCCCTCCTTTCCTGTCCCCACTCCTTTCCACTCCCCTGTCCTCCCACGGCATCCCTCCTTTCCCTGTCCCCTACCTCCCCTCCTTTCCTGTCCCCCACTCCTTTCCACTCCCCTGTCCTCCCACGGCATCCCTCCTTTCCCTGTCCCCTACCTCCCCTCTTTTCCTGTCCCCCACTCCTTTCCACTCCCCTGTCCTCCCACGGCATCCCTCCTTTCCCTGTCCCCTACCTCTCCTCCTTTCCTGTCCCCCACTCCTTTCCACTCCCATGTCCTCCAACTCCCCTTCACTATCCTCCCTCCCTCCTTTCCTATCCCCTGTCCTCCCTCCCTCCGTTCCTATCCTCCCCATCTCTATTATTCCCTGTCCTCCATCCCTCTCTCCATCACTATCTATCCCATCCTCCAACTCTCCTTCACTATCTATCCCATCCTCCAACTCCACTATCTACCGTCCTCCCTCCCTCCGTTCCTATCCCCTGTCCTCCCTCCCTCCGTTCCTATCCTCCCCATCTCTATTATTCCCTGTCCTCCATCCCTCTCTCCTTCACTATCTATCCCATCCTCCAACTCCCCTTTCCTATCCCCCGTCCTCCCTCCCTCTCGCCATTATCCCCCGTCCTCCCTCCCTCTCGCCATTATCCCCCGTCCTCCCTCCCTCTCTCCTTCACTATCTATCCCATCCTCCAACTCCACTATCTACCGTCCTCCCTCCCTCTCTCCTTCACTATCTATCCCATCCTCCAACTCCACTATCTACCGTCCTCCCTCCCTCTCTCCTTCACTATCTATCCCATCCTCCAACTCCACTATCTACCGTCCTCCCTCCCTCTCTCCTTCACTATCTATCCCATCCTCCAACTCCACTATCTACCGTCCTCCCTCCCTCCGTTCCTATCCTCCCCATCTCTATTATTCCCTGTTCTCCATCCCTCTCTCCTTCACTATCTATCCCATCCTCCAACTCCACTATCTACCGTCCTCCCTCCCTCTCTCCATTATCCCCCGTCCTCCCTCCCTCTCTCCTTCACTATCTATCCCATCCTCCAACTCCCCTATCTACCGTCCTCCCTCCCTCTCGCCATTATCCCCCGTCCTCCCTCCCTCTCGCCATTATCCCCCGTCCTCCCTCCCTCTCTCCTTCACTATCTATCCCATCCTCCAACTCCACTATCTACCGTCCTCCCTCCCTCTCTCCTTCACTATCTATCCCATCCTCCAACTCCACTATCTACCGTCCTCCCTCCCTCCTTTCCTATCCCCTGTCCTCCCTCCCTCCGTTCCTATCCTCCCCATCTCTATTATTCCCTGTCCTCCATCCCTCTCTCCATCACTATCTATCCCATCCTCCAACTCCCCTTCACTATCCCCCGTCCTCCCTCCCTCTCGCCATTATCCCCCGTCCTCCCTCCCTATCGCCATTATCCCCCGTCCTCCCTCCCTCTCGCCATTATCCCCCGTCCTCCCTCCCTCTCGCCATTATCCCCCGTCCTCCCTCCCTCTCGCCATTATCCCCCGTCCTCCCTCCCTCTCGCCATTATCCCCCGTCCTCCCTCCCTCTCGCCATTATCCCCCGTCCTCCCTCCCTCTCGCCATTATCCCCCGTCCTCCCTCCCTCTCGCCATTATCCCCCGTCCTCCCTCCCTCTCGCCATTATTCCCCGTCCTCCCTCTCGCCATTATTCCCCGTCCTCCCTCTCGCCATTATTCCCCGTCCTCCCTCTCGCCATTATTCCCCATTCTCTTGCTTTTCCCTATCCTCTGTCCTCCCTACCCTCCCCATGTCCTCTCTCTCTCTCCTCTCCCTCCATCTCGCTTCCCTGCTAATTGGCCTATCTGAGGAGCAGACATCAAAAGGCCCCTGCTATCAAACACTGCGCTAGCTTGTGCCAAAAAAGGAAGAACAGAAAAAAAGTAAATAAAAGGGGGGGGGGGGGGACGACGACACTGAAGAGATTGAGAGAGGCAAGAGAAGAGAGAGGAATATCAAGAAAACGAACGGACACAAGCGCTTCAAAAGGGCAGAAATTAGAGCCAGAATCACACACACACACACACCAGGGAGAACAGTGAGACATGGTTTATAGAAGCACCACACATCCCCTTCCTTAACTATACATAAAAGCAGTTTTACACGGTTTATTTCAACAGACAAACTTGCAACTCAGCTGCAAACAACGGACGGTAAAAGACAAATATTCCAAACAGCTATCGAGAAAGAACGAGAGGAGAGTAGGGCTGTGAAGGTTTAAACAAAGTTGGGATCCTTAACTTGAAGGAAAAAATCCCTAGGTGAAAAACATTTTAAAATCACAGTGCAGTTACCTATAAAAGGCCTGGGGAAAGTTGTGTAAATGATATAAAGTGAACAGTTGGCTACTTTGGTGAAGCGTTGAAAAACGCAAGACAATACATCGCGAGATACAGATTACCAAGACATCTTTCACCCTGCCCTCTCCTCTCTCTCTCATGCTGGCTCCGCCTGCCTCCTGCACTTCGCCAGAGATCTGAATATAATGGCAAGAGGCTCATGTCTCCGCCCTAACAATGGGAGTCGTTGTCCCCAAAAGGTTGGGAAAGCAGGTGACAAGCTTGCCTTCCCCGCCTTGTGGCAACTGCTTATAAGTTAAGCGGAACTATAAGAAACCTAAGATGTATCAAATACATTTTATCCAGCTCAGGGCTCCAGCTCAGGGCTCCAGCTCAGGGCTCCAGCTCAGGGCTCCAGCTCAAGGCTCCAGCTCAGGGCTCCAGCTCAGGGCTCCAGCTCAGGGCTCCAGCTATGCATGTGGTTTCCTAACTCGCTAGCTAAGTGGCTAGATGGCAAGATCAGGCTTCCTGGTTAAAGCAGAGACAAGATCCCTGTTAGCTAAATTATATTGTGCAACAAATAGCGGCACTTGTAATACCGTATATCCCGGTACGGTACAACAACGGTAAGACGACATGAAAATATGGATACCACCCTACCCTATCCAAAAATACTGTCTCTTAGGAGTCGATTCCTATTCGAATCGAATCGCGTGTCGACACCGGGTAGTTGAAGTGCAAGGCGCTGAGGAATCAATTACTTTGGAGTCGACTCACCACTACATCATCGTTGTTACCTTTTGGGGGGGGGGGGGGCAAGCGACAGCAGAGAAGTCCTCTACGACAATACTTTGACAACGAGCTACAGAGAGAGATCGAGGAGAGAGACACAGATAAGGGCGGGGGGCCAGAGGAGGAGTTTTGCGGCGCTATCAGTTCCGAGCACCGCCGCCGCAACCTTGAGGTCATCAACCCGCGACCCAGCCCGCAGCACTGAACGGGTGTGTGCGTGTGTTTGCAGACAGCAGAGGGAAGGGGTCAGGGGTCAGCGGGCTGACGGTGGCGTCATTTCACTAGGCTGAGTAACGAGGGATGGGAAGAGGAGTGCAAATGGAGCCGCTGCAGAGCCTCAGAAGTAAGGCTTGTTTGTTAGCCTGTTTATATTGGCGGTATTGGAGTGGAGTGATGGGTAGAGGTGAGAGGTCAACCAACGTAATGAGGACTGGCTGCTTATCACAGTACACAACATGCAGGCTCTCGCGCTAACACACACACACACACACACACACACACACACACACACACACACACACGTAGGCAGTCAGACGGAGTTGGAGCTATTGAAAAGGGCAGCGTGTGTTTACAGTCAGATATCAGAAAAGGTTATCAGACATCAAATGGGACAGCCGTGTCTCAGCCAATCACACAGAGGGACCAGAGGCACGGTAACGAATCACAGACTGACAGCAGACCTTAACCACTCCGTAGAGGTGAATGCTGATGGGACAGCTGACAACCTTGACATTTCAACGACTCGGACAGCCAGAGAGAGGGTGTGTGTGTGTACACGTTTGAGTGACTATATGCACGTGCGTAAGAGTGAGACAGACTGTGTGTTCTGATTGCACCGCAGCTGAAGGTCGATTGAACAAGCGGGGGGGGGCACACACACACGTTTTGTCCCCTGAGGACGGTGGGCAGAGTGTCCTAGCTGTAATGATGAATATGGAGCAGAAGGCTCAGTGACACAGGAACAAGGTGACAAAGGAGAAGCTGGACAGGTGAGGGGTGTGTGGGTTGACAGTAGGACAGCACTCTGTGCCAAGACAGCAGGTGGCTAGTCACAGGGCATCAGTGACCTCTTCCCCCACCCCATCGCTTCCTCCTCTCCTCCCTCTGTCCACCCCTTCCTCCTCTCCTCCCTCTGTCCACCCCTTCCCCCCTCCTCCCTCTGTCCACCCCTTCCTCCCTCCTCCCTCTGTCCAACCCCTTCCTCCCTCCTCCCTCTGTCCAACCCCTTCCTCCCTCCTCCCTCTGTCCAACCCCTTCCTCCCTCCTCCCTCTGTCCACCCCTTCCTCCCTCCTCCCTCTGTCCACCCCTTCCTCCTCTCCTCCCTCTGTCCACCCCTTCCTCCCTCTGTCCACCCCTTCCTTCCTCCCTCTGTCCACCCCTTCCTTCCTCCCTCTGTCCACCCCTTCCTTCCTCCCTCTGTCCACCCCTTCCTTCCTCCCTCTGTCCACCCCTTCCTTCCTCCCTCTGTCCACCCCTTCCTTCCTCCCTCT